>NW_020185325.1:2999021-3041240 GCF_003031525.2 Neophocaena asiaeorientalis asiaeorientalis | reverse complement strand
TATACAGTTTTGACTTTTACTTATTAGTCTTGTGACCTAAAAAAATGTACTCTTGCTTTCTTAGCCTCAATTTCTTAATAGAGTTCTCATTTTCTATTTTATTCATTAATTCAGTTTTTCATTAATTCATTAGAATTTTCATTAATTCATTTCATTAATTTCATTTCATTAATTTCATTTCATTAATTCATTCATTGATTCATTAGAATTTTCATTAATTCATTTCATTAATTTCATTTTATTAATTCATTAGAATTTATTAATTCAATTAATCCAGTTTATACCTATATTACAATGAAAAGTACAGCCACATTTCATACTTTCATGATTATTTATTGTCCACATCTAGGGGTTGGTTGTGATCCTTCCCAGAGAAGCTGGATGAGCACTTCCTTCGTGTTCTCACTGCATTTTGCTCCAAACAAAACTAACTCACCAGTATCTATGGAAGGAGCTGGTTCATATCTAGTGCCCTAACTTTTACAGCTAGGGTATGGGTCCCCATATTACAAAGCTCTGATAGCCAACAGAGCTTTCATTCATGAGATCATTGGGGGTATAGCAAACAGCAGCAGTTTTTAAACAGGAGCAGAGGAGCACCCTCCCTGTAGTGATAAACAAAGATCAGAGTAGAAATAAATGAATTTAAAACTAAAAGGACAATAGAAAAGATCAGTGAAACTAACAGTTTTTTGAAAATATAAACAAAGTTGACAAGTCTTATGCTAGATAAACTAATAAAACAAGAGAGTGATCCAAATAAATAAAATCAGAAATGGAAGAGGAGACATTATAACTAATAACACAGAAATACTTACAACCATATCAAAGTACTATAAACAGTTATACACCAACAAATTTGATAACTCAGAATAAAGGTATAAATTCCTAAAACTATTCATAACAAGACTGAATCATGAAGAAATAGAAAATCTCAACATATGAATTATGAATAAGCTAATTGAATCAGAACTCAAAAACTTCCAAATAAAGAAAGAGCAGATAGCTTCATTGATGAATTCTACCAAACATTTAAAGAGGAATTTGCCAGTTCTTCTCAAACTCTTCAAAAAATTGAAGAGGAGGAAATGCTTCCAAACTCATTTTACAAGGCCAGTATTACTGTCATTCCAAAGTCAGAGAAGGACAATACATGAAAAGAAAATTTCAGGCCAATATCCCTAATGAAGAAATACCCAACAAAATATTAACAAACCATATTCGACAGCACAATGAAGGGATCATGTGATATGATGAATTGGGACTTATTCAAGGAATGTAAAGATGGTTCAACATCAACAAATCAGTAAGTATGATAAATCACATTAACAAAGTGAAGAATAAAAATCCTATAATGATCTCAGTAGATGGAGAAAAGGCATTTGACAAATTTCAACATCTTTTCATGATAAAGCTTTTCAACCACAAAAATAAATAAATTTATTGGCTCATCTATCTGTCAAAAAATTTTCTCAGAAAACTGTGTATAGAAAGAAAGTACATGAACATAATAAAGGCATAATATGACAAATCTACAGCTAAAATCATAGTCAGTGGTAAAAAACTGAAAACTTTTCTTCTAAGATCAGGAACAAGACAAGGATGCCCATTCTTGACATTTTTATTCAACATAGTACTAAAAGTTTTAAACACAGCAAGTAGTCAAGAAGAAAAGGTATAAAAGACATCAAAACCAAAAAGAAATAAACATGTCTTTTTGTAGATGTCAATTATATAGAGAAGTCCCTAAAAACTCCATGAAAAAAGTGTTAGAACTAATAAAGAATTCAGTTAAGTTGCAGGATTTAAAAATCAATAAACCAAACTCACTTGTATTTCTATACACTAACAATGAACTATCATAAAGAGAAAATAAGAAAAAGTTCCACTTAGCATCAAAAAAGAATAATATACATAGGAGTAAATTTAATCACTGAGGTGACAGAACTGTAGACAGAAAAGTGTAAAATATTGATGAAAGAAATTGAAAAAGACAAAAATAAATGGAAAGACATTGTGTTCACGAATTGGAAATATTAATATTGATAAAATGTCAGTATTCTCCAAAGTGATCTACAGATTCAATGCAGTGCATATCAAAATTCTAGTGGCATTTTAAACAGAAATTTGAAAAAAAAGTCTTAAAATTCATGTAGGTCCACAAAAGACCTCAAATAGCCAAAGTAATTTTGAGAAAGAGCAACAAAGCTGTGAACATCACACACTTGATTTCAAACTGTATTGTAAAGGTACGGTAATCAAAAACACTTGGCCTAAAAACACATATATAGATCGATGGAACAGAAGAGAACCCAAAAATAAATCCATGCCTATATGTTCAATTAATTTTCAACAAAGGAGTCAAAAGAATACAATATGGAAAAGACAGACTCTTTTACAAATCGTGTTTGGAAAACAGTTATGTATAAAACAATCAGACTGGATCCCAATCTTACACCATACACAAAAGTCAACTCAAAATGGTTTGAAGACTTGAACCTATGACCCACAACCATAATTTTTTAGAAGAATACAGGGGTAAGCCTCTTAACAATGGCCTTAGCAGTTATTTTTGGATTTGACAATGAAAACAAAGGCAACAAAATAAGCAAGTGGAACTATATCAAACTGAAACGTTTCTGTACATCAAAGGTAACCATCAACACAAAGAAAAGGCAACCTATGGAATGGGGGAAAACATTTGCAAACCACATGTCTGATAAGAGGTTATTATCCAAAATATACAAGTAACTTCATAGGAAATAAATAACCCAGTTAAAAATAGGCAAAGAACCTGAATAAACATTTTTTCCAAGTAACATACAAATGGACAACATGTACATTAAAAGTTGCTAGATGTCTCTAATCGTCATGAAAAAGCATATCAAAACCACAGTGAGATAGCACTTCGCACTTGTTAGGTTGTCTATTATTAAAAAGACAAGAGAAAGCAAGTGCTGGCAAGAATGTAGAGAAAAGGAACCTCTTGAGCACTGTTGATGGGAATGTAAACTGGTATAGCCACTTTGGAAAGCAGCATTGGCGTTTCCTAAAGAAATTAAAAATAGAACTGCCATATGATCCAGTAATCCCAGTTCTGGGAATATATCCACAGGAAATAAAAATAGGACATCAAAGATATATATGCACTCCCATGTTTATTGCAGCATTGCATCATTATTCACAATAGCCAATCTCAAGAAACAGCCTGAGTGTCCATCAATGGATCAGTGGATAAGAATATATGATATATCACATATATATCTTGTATATATGTGAATATATATACACACACACATATTCCATATATTATTAAGCCTTAAAAAGAAGGAAATCCTGCCATTTGTGATGGCATAGATGAACCTGGAAGGCATTATGCTAAGTGAAATATGATAAACAGGTAAAGACAAATACTTTCATGGTATTACTTATACATGGAACCAAAAAAAGACTCCTATGAAGAGTGGAATGGTGGTTGACAGGTCTGGAAGATGTGAGAAATAGGTAGAGGCTATTAACAGGGTACAAACTTTCAGTTGTAAGATGAATAAGGTCTGACGATCTAATGTATAACCTTATGACTGTAGTTAATAATACTGTATTGTGTAATTGAAACTTGCTATGTGAATAGAATTTAGTGTTCTTACATAAAAAAAGGAGGCAAATACATGAAGTGATGGATGTGTTTATTAACTTGGTGGTGGGAATCCTTTCACAGTGCATACATAAATCATCATGTTGAACACTAAGTATCTTAAAATTTTACTTGTCATTTGTAACTCAGTAAAGCTGGAATAAAAAGATTATATATTGTCAATTTGTTATCACAGTCACTGTCACATAGTAAGACCTCATGGTTTTACTTAATAATTAACTCCTTCTAACAAAATAGTATAAGCAGAAGCTTCAAAGTTTACAGTTTTTTTTAAAGACTTTATAAAATATGTTATATTAAATGTTAAAAATATGTTTGAAACTGGTAAGGGTCAGAGCATATGTTTTTAAAAACTCCAATGGAAATCTTCCTTTCTTATAAGAAAAGAATAATTCTGCAATGTTAAGGATATGAATTATTTATTGTGATTAAACCTTGAAATTAAATAAATATGAATAGGAAGCTGGAGATGAATCAATTATTTAATTAAGTAATTAAAGTAAAAAATTATTTAATAATTAAGTAAAAAATAATTTTAGATTACTTTTTCCTATTAAGTTTATTTTACTTGATTTTTTAAAATATTCAATAAGAACCCAGTTTAATATCTCAACTTTTTGTATTTTTCTTTTTATAGCCAAGTCATTTTCCATAAAACCACTTATTCCTATAAAACGGGTTACCAGGTGATGTGGGATAGAGTCAGTTGTCTTATCTGAGTGGCTTACTGAGTACCAGCATTAGCAGGGAATCGATGTTTTATTTTTAACCAGAAGACAGTATTGTACAGGGGACATTAGAAGAATACTTATAGAAGGACAAATCAGAGGTAAAGCTGTGTAGCAGTAGTATTCAAGACAAAAGACACAAGTGCTGGGTACATGGACCAATTCAAAGTTGAGGTTATAAAATAGCAAAAAGATTAAAATAATTTCTGTAGAGCACGTAAAGAATACAGCTTAAGCTCAAATATTTAAAAGGTGCATATTGTAGTTTCTCAATTTAAAAAAAATATTTAGAACAGTTTTGCTATAATAATTTATGTATATATAGTCCTGAGTAGCAGTAGGAATAAAATGATCCCTTGTGGATACTGCTATTTATCTAATTCCGTTTGAATATTCACATAAACTAGAAACAGTCTATTCGATGATCTGTGAAAAGGACATGTAAAGCAGGGGAAAAGGACTTGAACCAGATGGACTGGTTAACAATAGACCAGTTTACAAATTACCAAGGAAATAAAAACAAGAGGTAGGAAACCACAGCCTTGACAAGAACATTTCCCCTGACCTGATAGAAGCAGAGATAACTATGATTCTACATTTATTTATATTTATTTATTTATTTATTTGTGGTACATGGACGTCTCACTGTTGTGGCCTCTCCCGTTTCGGAGCACAGGCTCCAGACTTGCAGGCTCAGCGGCCATGGCTCATGGGCCTAGCCGCTCCGCGGCATGTGGGATCTTCCCGGACCGGGGCACGAACCCGTGTTCCCTGCATCGGCAGGCAGACTCTCAACCACTGTGCCACCAGGGAAGCCCTGATTCTATATTTCTAACAAACATAATAATTGTGTCCACTATAAGATGCAATTGTTCTTAGCCATGTGGAACCAAAATTAATTTCTAAATTATGAACGAACAGATTGTAATAAGCTTCCCCATCATTTAGGAGAAAGACCCAGATAATTGAGTTTATTGTTCCAATGTTTAGGGAAAATGTTTAAGGAATATAAATTTTGTGTTTTATAATGGAATGGCAGGTTTTAATGATCATGATTTTTCAAGAGTAAAGGAAAAACAGGGATGATGATGTCAGCGTCATGGTGGCATAAGATTATCTTCATTTTGTTCCCCCCATAACAACAAAAATTCAGTATCCTTCCATGAACAAAGTGCCTTTGAGGAAGCCATGTGATCAGTTCAATACACCAAGGGACCAGGAGAAGTCTTGTCTTCCCATGATTCGGGTAATAGGTAGACAGACCTTGGTCCTGGCTGTGGAAATTGTAGTGGCCTCTGAAACAGTTATGGGCCTTTTCAGCTGCAGTCCAGGAGCCACTGGAAAACACTGTCTTAGATAATTACCCATGGATGAGGGAGCCTTTGAGGATGTGTAGGTTTCCAAAGAAGTGCCAGTACCCTGGCCAAAATAAAATATGAGTTAGATGCATTAGAGTGGGTGAGAGGAACAGGTGGATTTTACCAACATTATCCCTCCCACAAGACAGCACAACTTAGGGCCATGAGATATCCTCCTTAGCATGTGATTTCTCTCAAAGGGAAAAGGAAGAGCATGTGAGTGAGCACCCAGCTTCTCCAGTTGTGTGTGAGACACTGCCAAAGGGGCTCATTTCTCTGTTGATCCATTAAGAGTATTGAATCATGAGCATCATGAGTGGGGTCAGGAAGAGGCTCGGGGAGTGGCAGATAGGACTCTCAGAGGGTATTAAACACGTGGATACTATGTTGTGAACTCCATCAAGAAGTCTGCGCACAAACCACTAGGAATGCTTTACCTGCAGATCACTGCAACTGGCCTAGTGCTCCATGTGCCTCGCCCACATACACCCCCACCCTCTGACTGGCTCCCTGTGCATGCACCAGTGAGAACAGATTTTGACCCATGGCTAGTGAGCATGAGCAGAAAACTGGCCCAAATCTATAGACCAGGGAAAGACCAAAGACTTGAGCATTAGTATCATCTTTGGGAACAAAAGAGATACTGTCAGCACTCAGCATGATATATAGCAGTATCCAGAGAACTCATAAAAATTTGAGAATTCTTCGACAAGAAGGAGCGAGAATTGTGGAGCAGGTGTACCTACAGAAGGTCTGAGATAGCCTCAGAATATCTACTAGGGCTGATGGAAGGTATCTGCTACTTCAGATGTGAAGACAGCATTACAAAAATCTGGTTCATGTGAAAATTCAACATGATACCACCAAAGGGTTATAATAATCTTCCAGTAACTGAACCAAAGACATGGAGATCTTCAGTTTACCCAGTAAAGAATTCAAAACAGCTGTTTTAAGGAAAATCAGTGAAATACAAGAAAACATAGAAAGACAGTTCAGCAAAGTCAGGAAAACAGTACATGAATGGAATGAGAAGTTTAAGAAAGAGAAGTCATAATAAAAAGAACTAAACAGAAATTGTGGAGCTGAAGAATACAGTGATGAAGGGAGAAATAGACAACACTAGAATAATAGTAGGGAACTTCAATATCCCACTTTCAACAATGGATAGATTATCCAGACAGAAAATCAATAAGGAAATGTTGGAAATGAGCTAGACTAAATGGACCTAACAGATACATACAGAAAATTCCATCTGACAGCAGCATAATACACATTCTTCTCAAGTGCACTCGGAATATTCTGTAGAATAGATCTTAGGACAGTAGGTCACAAAACAACTCTAAGCAAATTTAAGAAGATTGAAATCATACCAAGTATCTTTACCAGTAACAGTGTTATGAAACTAGAAAGCAAAACAGGTGGAAGGCTGGAATCTTTAAAATTATATGAAAATTAAACAACACACACCTGAAGAAAAAATGGGTTAAAGAAAACAAAAAATACCTTGAAACAAATGAAAATGGAAACGTAACATACCAACACCTATGGGATGCTGCAAAAGCAGCATTCTTAGAACAAGAAGTTTTATAGTGATAAATTCCTATATAACAAAGGAAAAAAGATCTCAGACTAAAACAGCCTAACTTTATACCTCAAGGAACTAGAAAAAGAGAAACAAATTAAGCCCAAAATTAGCAGAAAAGGGAAATAACAAAGATCAGAGCAGAAATAAATGAAATAGATATCAGAAGAGATCAACAGTTTTGAAAAGATAACTACAAAATTGACAAACCTTTAACTAAGAAAAACAGAAGACTCAAAAAAAAATGAAAGAGTAGACATTACAAATGATACCACAGAAATACAAAGGATCATAAGAAACTACTAAGAACAGTTATATGCCAACAGTTTGGATAACCTAAAATAATGCATAAGTTCCTAGAAACATAGAACCTACCAAGATTGAATCATAAAGGAATAGAAAATCTGAATAGACCAGTAACTAGTAGGGAGATTGAATCAGTAATCAAAATTATATCAACAAAGAAAACCCCAGGGCCAGATGATTCTCTGGTGAATTCTACCAAACAATTAAAGAAAAATTAATGCCAGTCTTTCTCAAACTCTTCCAAAAAATTGAAGAGCACTTCCAAATTCATTTTATGAGACCATAATTATGTTGCCACCAAAGCTAGATAATGACACAGAGAAAAATGAAAACTATAGACCAATATTCAGATGAATATAGATGTATCAATAAAACTTCTCAACACAGTATTAACAAACCAAATTCAAAAGCACATTGAAAGGATCATATACCATAATGAAGCAGGGTTTAACCCTGGCATTCAAGGATTGTTCAACATACAAAATCAATAAATGTTACACACTACTTTCCTAGGATATAAGATAAAAAATCATGATTCTCTCAGTATATGCAGAGAAAGCATTTGACAAAATATATTGTTTCGTGATAAAAATGATCAAAAATTTGGTATAGAAGGAACATGTCTCAACATAATAAGGCCATGTATGACAAACCCACAGCTAACATCATACACAGTGGTGAAAGAAAGCTTTTCCTTATTCACTGTGGTACTGGAAGTCCTAGCCAGAGTAATTAGGTAAGAAAAAGAAATAAGAGGCACCCAAATCAGAAATTAAGAAACAAAATTGTCTTTGTTTGTGGATGGCATGATCTTATATATTTAAAATCCTAAAGGCCCCATTAAAAAAAAACTGTTAAAAGTAATCAACAAATTCAGTAAAGTTGTCAGATATAAAATCAGCCAACAGTCACTTGTGTTCTGATACACTAACAATGAGCTAACTGAAAAATAAATAAATAAAATAATCCCATTTGCAATAGAATCAAAAACAGTAAAATTCTTAGGAATACATTTTTAACCAAGTAGGTGAAAGAACTGTACACTGAAAACCAAGATTTAATGAAAGAAATTGAGGAAGGCACAAATAAATTGAAAGATATTCCATGTTTATGGATTGGTAGAATATTATTAAACTGTTCACACTACCCAAAGCTATCAATGGATTCAGTGTAATCCCTGTGAAAATTCTAACAGCTTTTTCACAGAAATAGAAAAAAATAACCCTAAAGTTTGTTTGGAACCATGAAAGTCTTTGAATATCCAAAGCAATCTTGAGAAAGAAAACAAAGCTAGATGCATCACATTTATGATTTCAAACTATGCTACAAAGCTATAGTAATCAAAACAGTAGGGACTATTATTAAAAATAGACACATAGATCAATGGAACAGAATTGAGAGCCCAGAAATAAATGCTCCCATTTATGGTCAACAATTACTTCACTAGGGAGCTAAGAATACTCAATGGAAAAGGATAGTCTCTTCAAAAAGTTGTGTTTGGAAAACTGGATAACTACATGGAAAAGAATGAAATTGGACTCTTATACAACTCACATAAATTAACTCAAAATGGAATAAGGCCTGAAAACATAAAACTAGAAGAAAACATACAACTCCTAGAAGAAAATATAGGGAAATAGTTCCTTGACATTGGATCCACTTATATGTGGTATCTGAAAAAGCTGAAATTGTAGAAATGGAAACTAGAATGTTGGTTTTTAGGGGCTTAGAGTAATGGGGGAGATGTTGGCTAAAGAATATAGACATCTAGTTATAAGATGAATAAGTTCTGGTGATTTAATATATGCCATGGTGATTATATGTAATAAGACTGTATTATGAACCTGAAAGTTGCTAAGAGACTTATATGTTCCTACCACATACACACACACACACACACACACACACACACACACATACACACACACACACACAATGGTAATTATGTTATGAGATGGAGGTGTAAGCTAACAGCATTGTAGTAGTCATTTTGCAGTCCATAAGTTATCAAATCAACACTTTGTACACAAACTTAAGCAGTGCTACAGGTCAATTATATCTCAATAAATCTGGAAAAATGTATAATAAATATGCTTATCAAAAAAAAGTGAAAGAACAGGAAAGCTTCTAGAAAAAGAATTTCATTAAAAAAATTTTTTTTTATTGGAATGAGTTGATTTACAATGTTGTGTTAGTTTCTGCTGTAGAGCAAAGTGAATCAGTTATACATATACATATATCAATTCTTTTTCCTTTTAGATTCTTTCTCCATATAAGTCATTACAGAGTATTGAGTACAGTTCCCTGTTCAATACAGTAGATCCTTATTAGTTATCTATTTTATACGTAGTAGTGTGTATAAGTCAATTCCAATCTCGCAATTTATCCCCCTGCCTCCCCTTACCCTCTGGCAACCATAAGTTTGTTTTCTACATCTGTAACTCTATTTCTGTTTTGTAGATGAGTTCATTTGTACCCTTTTTTTAGATTCCACATGTCAGCAATATCATATGATATTTGTCTTTCTCTATCTGACTTACTTCACTCAGTATGAGAATCTGTATGTCCATCCATGTTGCTGCAAATGCATGTTTCTTTCTTTTTTATGGCTGAATAATATTCCATGTTATATATGTACCACATCTTCTTTATCCATTCCTCTGTTGATGGACATTTAGGTTGCTTCCCTATCCTGGCTATTGTAAATAGTGCTACAATGAATATTGTGGTGCATGTATATTTTTGAATTATGGTTTCTCCAGATATATGCTCAGGAGTGGGAATGCTGGATCATATGGTAGCTCTATTTTTAGTTTTCTAAGGAACTTCCATACTGTTCTCCATAGTGGCTGTACCAATTTACATTCCCACCAACAGTGTAGGAGGATTCCCTTTTTCCCACACCCTCTCCAGGATTTATTGTTTGTAGATTTTTCTGATGATGGCCATTCTGACCAGTGTAAGGTGATATCTCATTTTAGTTTTGATTTGCATTTTTTAAATAATTAGTGATGTTGAGCATCTTTCCATGTGCTTTTTGGCCATCCATATGTCTTCTTTGGAGAAATGTTTATTTAGATCATCCACCCATTTTTTTTTTTTTTAAAGGGCTTCAAATGCTTGGCTTTTATTTATTTATTTATTTATTTTTGGCTGTGTTGGGTCTTCATTTCTGTGCGAGGGCTTTCTCTAGTTGTGGCAAGCGGGGGCCACTCTTCATTGCGGTGCACAGGCCTCTCACTATCGCGGCCTCTCTTGTTGCAGAGCACAGGCTCCAGACGCACAGGCTCAGTAGTTGTGGCTCACGGGCCTAGTTGCTCTGCGGCATGTGGGATCTTCCCAGACCACGGCTCAAGCCCTTGTCCCCTGCATTAGCAGGCAGATTCTCAACCACTGCACCACCAGGGAAGCCCCACCCATTTTTCAATTGGGTTATTTATTTTTTTGATACTGAAGTGCATGAGCTGTTTGTTAATTTTGGAGATTAATCTCCTGTTGGTTGCTTCATGTGCAAATATTTTCTTCTGTTCTGAGGGTTGTCTTTTCATTTTGTTTATGGTTTCCTTTGCTGTGCAAAAGTTTTTAAGTTTAATTAGGCCCCATTTGTTTATTTTTGTTTTTATTTTCATTACTCTAGGAGGTGTATTAAAAAAGAGCTTGCTGCAATTTATGTCAAAGAGTGTTCTGCCTATGTTTTTCTCCAAGAGTTTTGTAGTAACCAGACTTACATTTATTGATAGGTCTTTAATTCATTTTGAGTTTATTTTTGTGTGTGGTGTTAGAGAATGTTCTAATTTCATTCTTTTACATGTAGCTGTCCACTTTTCCCAGCACCACTTATTGAAGAGACTGTCTTTTCTCCATTGTATATTCTTGCCTCCTTTGTCATAGATTAATTAACCATAGGTGTTTGGGTGTATCTCTGGACTTTCTATCCTGTTCCATTGATCCATATTTCTGTTTTTGCACCAGTACCATACTGTCTTGATTACTGTAGCTTTGTATTGTAGTCTGAAATCAGGAAGCCTGATTCCTGCAGCTCCATTTTTCTTTCTCAAGATTGTTTTGGCTATTCATGGTCTTTTGTGTTTCCATACAAATTGTAAAATTTTTTGTTCTAATTATGTGAAAAATGCCATTGGCAATTTGATAGGGATTGCATTGAATCTGTAGATTGCTTTGGGAAGTGTAGTCATTTTAACAGTATTATTTTTCCAGTCCAAAAACATGGTATATCTCTCCATCTGTTTGTGTCATCTTTGATTTCTTTCATTAGTGTTTTATAGTTTTCTGCATACAGGTCTTTTGCCTCCTTAAGTAGGTTTATTACTAGGTATTTTATTCTTTTTGATGCAGCGGTAAATGGGATTGTTGCCTTAATTTCTATTTCTGATCTTTTGTTGTTAGTGTATAGCAATGCAAGGATTAATTTTGTATCCTGCAACTTTACCAAATTCATTGGTGAGCTCTAGTAGTTTTCTCATTGCATCTTTAGGATTTTCTATGTATAATATGTCATCTGCAAACTGACAGTTTTACTTCTTCTTTTCCAATTTGGATGTCTTTTATTTATTTTTCTTCTCTGATTGCTGTGGCTAGGACTTCTGAAACTATGTTGAATAATAGTGGTGAGAGTGTACATCCTTGTTTTGTTCCTTAGAGGAAATTCTTTCAGGTTTTTATCATTGAGAATGATGTTTGCTGTGGGTTTGTCATATATGGCCCTCATTATTTTGAGGTAGATTCCCTCTGTGCCCACTTTCTGGAGAGTTTTTATCATAAATGGGTGCTGAATTTTGTTAAAAGCATTTCCTGCATCTATAGAGATGATCATATGATTTTTATTCTTCAATTTGTTAATGCCATGTATCACGTTGATTGATTTGCCTATATTGAAGAATCCTTGCATCCCTGGGATAAATCCCACTTGATTGTGGTGTAGGACCCTTTTAATGTGTTGTTGGATTTGGTTTGATAGTGTTTTGTTGAGGATTTTGGGGTCTATGTTCATCAGTGACAGTGGCCTGTAATTTTCTTTTTTTGTGTTACCTTTGTCTGGTTTTGGTATCAGGATGATGGTGGCCTCATAGAATGAGCTTGGAAATATTCCTTCCTCTGCAGTTTTTAGGTTTTTTTTTTTTTTTTTGTGGTATGCGGGCCTCTCACTGCTGTGGCCTCTCCCGTTGCAGAGCACAGGCTCCGGATGCATAGGCTCAGTGTCCATGGCTCACAGGCCCAGCCGCTCCACGGCATGTGGAATCTTCCCAGACCGGGGCACGAACCTGTGTCCCCTGCATTGGCAGGCGGACTCTCAACCACTGCGCCACCAGGGAAGCCCCCTCTGCAGCTTTTTGGAAGAGTTTCAGAAGGAAGAATTTCTTCTCTAAATGTTTGATAGAATTTGCCTTTGAAGCCATGTGGTCCTGGACTTTTGTTTATTGGAAGATTTTTAATCGCAGTTTCAATTTTGGTACTTGTTATTTGTCTGTTCATATTTTCTATTTCTTCCTGGTTAAGTCTTGCAAGTTTGTACCTCTCTAAGAATTTGTCCACTTCTTCTAGGTTGTCCATTTTATTAGTGTATATTTGCTTATGATCCTTTGTATATCTGTGGTGTCCATTCTAACTTCTCCTTTTTCATTTCTAATTTTCTTGATTTGAAGCCTTTCCCTTTTTTCTTCATGAGTCTGGCTAAAGGTTTATCAATTTCATTTATCTTCTCAAAGAACCAGCTGTTAGTTTCATTAATCTTCACTATTGTTTTGTTCGTCTCTATTTTATTTATTTCTGCCCTGATCGTTATGATTTCTTTTCTTTTACTAACTTGGGGTTTTGTTTGTTCTTCTTTCTCTAATTGCTTTAGGTGTAAGGTTATGCTTTTTATTTGAGACTTTTCTTGTTTCTTGAGGTAGGATTTTATTGCTATAAAACCTCCCTCTTAGAACTGCTTTTTCTGTGTCCCATAGGTTTGGGGTTGTCATGTTTTCATTGTCATTTGTCTCTAGGAATTTTTTGATTTCCTCTTTAGTGATCCATTGGTTATTTAGTAATGTATTGTTTAGCCTCCATGTGTTTGTGTTTTTTAATTTTTTCCTGTAATTGATTTTTAATCTCATAGCTTTGTGGTTGGAAACAGTGCTTGATACGATTTCAGTTTTCTTAAATTTACTGAGGTTTTATTTGTGTCCCAGTATGTGATCTATCGTGGAGAATGTTCTGTGTACACTTGAGAAGAAAGCATATTCCACTGCTTTCAGATGGAATGTCTTATAAATATCAATTAAGTGCATCTGGTCTAATGTGTCACTTAAGGCTTGTGTTTCCTTATTAATTTTCTGTCTGAATAATCTTTCCATTGATTTAAGTGGCATGTTAAATTCCCCGACTATTGTGTTACTGTTGATTTCCCTTTTTATGACTGTTAGCATTTGCCTTATGTATTGAGGTGCTCCTATGTTGGTGCATATATATTTATAATTGTTATATCTTCTTCTTGGATTGATCCCTTGATCATTATGTAGTGTCCTTGTCTCTTATAACAGTCTTTATTTTAAAGTCGATTTTGTCTGATATGAGTATTGCTACTGCAGGTTTCTTTTGATTTCCATTTGCATGGAATATCTTTTTCCATCCCCTCATTTTCAGTCTGTATGTGTCCTTAGGCTTGAATTGGATCTCTTGTACACAGCATATATATGGGTCTTGTCTTTGTATACATTCAGACAATCTGTGTCTTTTGGTTGGAGCATTTAATCCATTTACATTTAAGGTAATTATCGATATGTGTTTCTATTGCCATTTTCTTAATTGTTTTGGGCTTATATTGTAGGTCGTTTTTCTTCCCTTCCTTTTTTGTTCTCTTGTGTTTTGATGACCATCTTTAGTGATGTGTGGGTTGCTTTTACTTTTCTGTGTGTGTATCTACTATTTTTTGGTTTGCATTTCCCATGAGTTTTTGATAAAGAAGTCTATATATACACAAGGTTGTTTTAAGTTTCTGGTCTCTTAATATCAAATACAATTCCCATTTCCTGCATTTGTACTCTCCTCTTCTTATGGTTGCTGGTTTCAATATCATGTTTGTGTATGAATGATTTCTTGCTTTTACTGTATGGTTTGCCTTTAACACTAAGCTTTCCCATTTGTGATTTGCTGGTTTGGTGGTGCTGAATTCTCTGAGCTTTTGTTTGTCTGTAAAGCTTTTCATTTCTCCATTGAATGTGAATGAGAGCCTTGCTAGGTAGAGTATTTTTGGTTGTAGGTATTTCCTTTTCATCCCTTTAAACATATCCTGCCACTCCCTTCTGGCCTGCAGAGTTTCTGCTGAAAAATCAGCTGATAACCTTACGGGGATTCCCTTATATGTTATTTGTTGCTTTTCCTTTCCTGCTTGTAATATTTTTTCTTTGGATTTAATTTTTGTTAGTTTGATTAATATGTGTCTCAGCATATTTCTCCTTGGGTTTTTCCTGTATGGGACTCTCTGAACTTTCTGGACTTGGGTGACTATTTCCTTTTACATGTTAGGGAAGCTTTCAACTATAATTCCTTCAAATATTTTTTCAGGCCCTTTCTCTCTTCTCGTTCTAGGACTCCTATAATGCGAATGTTGGTGTGTTTAATGTTGTCCCAGAGGTCTCTGAGACTGTCCTTATTTCTTTTCATTCTTTTTTCTTTACTCTGTTCCATGGCAGTGATTTCCACCATTCTGTTTTCCAGCTCACTTACCTGTTCTTCTGCCTCAGTTATTCTGCTGTTGATTCCTTCTAGTGTATTTTTCATTTCAGTTATTTTACTGTTCATCATTGTTTGTACTTCATTTCTCCTAGGTCCTTATTAAACATTTCTTATATATTCTGGAACCACACCTCCATTCTTTTTCTAAGATCTTGGATCGTGTTTACTGTCATTACTATGAATTCTTTTTCAGGTAGATTGCCTATCTCCTCTTCTTTTAATTGTTCTTATAGGATTTTATCTTGCTCCTTCGTCTGCAAACTATTTCTCTGTTTTCTCATTTTGTCTAACTTACTGTTTTTGTGGTCTCCTTTCTGTAGGCTGAGGGACCATAGTTCCTCTTGCTTCTGGTGTCTGTCGCCTGGTGGGTGAGTTTGGTCCAGAGGCTTGTTCCATTATCCCCTTGATAGGTGGTTTGACTGGTGGTGTGGTGACCAAAGCCTGCCCTGGATATTGAGCAGGGCCTTCCCTTTGCTCTCTGGTTGTCACTGCCCTGTCAAAGACAGGGTCTGCTCCCTACTTGTTGAAGTAGAGGTCCCCAGATCTTTTCTTAGCTGTGTTTCTGGTCTGTGGTGCGGGGTAGGTGGGAATGGAGCACTTCCACTGGTGGAGAAGCCACTGAGTATTCCTCCTCTGGAGCTGTTACTTGTGAATGTTCTCTTTTTGTTCCCTTTCACCATCGTGCAGGCTCACATAGTACACTGTTGTTGGCACTGCTCTCGGTCCTATCTTAACTGTGGGTATGCTGGCAGTTGGCCCTGGTGACTCTCAGGTGTTATTTTCACCAGGCTACCAGCACAGATCCACTGAAGTCAGGTCCCAGGTCTGCAGTAGTTGTATCCCTGGACCTGCTCTGGGAGCTATGGAGGCAGCTCAGACTCTCCCTGTCCCAACCCCCATGTGTACATGACCACAGAGCTCACAGCTGCTAAAGTCAGACCCATCTCAGCTGCAGGTGCACTTGTAGTCTGTTCAGGTGTTCTGAAGCTGTCAGTGGATGTGTAAACCTGTGGTTCACACGACCATGAGGAGAGATTTCAGCTCTTCTTCCTTAGTCACATGGCCCCTGGGGCTCTGCTTTGGTTTTAGCCCCACCTCCCTCTGTATGTGTACCTCCCACTGGAGTCTGCTCCAGAGGTTGCCAGAGCACACGAGCCCATCAGGTGGGAGGGGGCTAAGGCTGCAATTAGAGCAAGCAGGCTGCCCAGGCGGTAGGGTCCCAGGGTGACTATCCAGATGCGCAAGCCCATCAGGTGGGAAGGAGCTGAGGCAGTGATTGGGGCAAGTGGGCCGCCCAGGTGGGAGGGTGCGGGGTAGCAATTGGAATGCATGAGCCCATCAAGCAGGAGGGAGCCAAGACAGCAGCGGGTCACAAGGGTGTGGTAGGGGCAATGGTGGGGGTGTGAGCTTGCTCCGGCAGGACACCTCCTCCAGTGCCCTTGGAGGCAGGGGCTGGCATGTGAGGAGAGAGGCTACAATGGCGGCCTGCCCTTTGAGCTTCACTCAGCAATGGTGCTTCACTTCTATGGTGGTTCAGGCTTCCTCCAGGACCATTCCTGGTTGTGAAGCTCCTCACTCCCATCCCTTCAGGCTGTCTCCTCACAGCCAACAACAGTCCCCTCTCTGGGTCTGCTCTCCAAAACCGCACGTTCTAACACCCAGCCCCTGTGCGCACCGGTGGTCACCCATCTCAGGCTGGGGTATGCAATGCTGTGGCACGGACCATCTTTGTAGGTCTCACTCTGTCCTGCCTGCCACATACCAGTTGCTGTGCTCTCCTCCGAGCCCACAAGGCTCCCCTTCTGTCCCAGCTGATCTTCCTGCCATTGAGGGGGCTTCCCCAGATGTGGGAACCTCTCCTCACCTTCAGCTTCCCACCAGGGGAGGAGGTCCTGTCCTGCTTCCTCTTCTCTTCCTTTTCCCTTATTTCTTTTGTCCTATCCAGTTACGTGGGGATCTTTCTTGTCCTTTTAGATGTCCGAGGTCTTCTGGTAGTGTTCAGCAGGTGCTCTGTGAGAATTGTTCCATTTGTAGATATATTCCTGATGCATTTGTGGGGACAGATGAACGCCACATCCTCCTACTCCTCTGCGACCTTGAGGATCCCCTCATTAAATTTAATGTGTTATTCTTAACCAAAATTGGCCATTATAAACAGATTTTTCAATCTTCCCGTATAGGTGAGGGAATTTTCCCATCTTTCCAGCTCATTTTATTTCAGTATATTTGTCAAACCTTAATGGCCTTAAGTTTCTAGAAGAAATTGCTATATATATAGAATATTATATAGACATAACCAGCAGAGATTTGTTCATTGGATTTTGATGTGCTGTAATTAGAGAATCCTGTAAATACTAAGGGCTAAGCTTAAGACAAATTAAGGTATACTAAATATTTCCATGAAACTTGGTGACCTGAGGGAGTACTTGTTTTAGAAATATTTACCTGTCTTAGTAATAAACATCATTTAAGAAAATTTGGTTATTTGATAAATGTATTTCTGTCTTGACAGGATTAGCAAAAAGAAAAAGAAGAAAAGGACAATTTTGACTTACTGATACACCTTCTTAATGTCATGGACCAAAGTTGATGGGTTAGGGTATTTTCATAGGGTAACATTTATTTTAATACCTAAGGCAGGATCACTACAGATTTCTTAATATGATGTCCCATGACAAACATTATTACAAAATTCAGAACATATTTATACACAGTCTCATATGGGTGGTTTATGTTGATTTAAATTTCAGCACTACATCAGAAGAAATGTTTTCAAAATTAAGTGCACATGCCAGGGAAATAGCAGCAACCACTGAATATTAGACCCCTCCCAGGTAGAAAGATAGAATGTGCATTGGAATATACAAGCCTCTAGTCCAGGAAAGAGGTCTTAGTGGAGGTTTATAAGAGATGAGTTCTGAGAGCCAAACTTGGGCATGCTAATGATTATAATAACAAGTGATTATTGCTGTGCTTTGCATTTTACTTTATAAATTATTCTATTTATATTCAGTACACTTTTAGTATGAAAATTTGCAGGGTTCACTGTATTTACTGTATTTTATTGCTATTGCTTTCTGGAAAATCACTTTTGATGAAATTATTGTTTCTGTTTTTAGTTTTACCTTTTAAAATAAAAAGTATGTTAAATGTGTTCATTTTAATGACAAAATTAAAGTAAAATTACTATATTTCTTTTGAAATTATCAAGGAGTGAAAAATGTCTTCATAGTTCATCATTTGTAGTTTGCCTCATATAGGCCCTGTGGCATAGACATTTATTAGTTTTAAAACCTTTTGTTATATTTATTATGTGACTTTTATAATAGGTGACTATATCATGAAGCTATTACCATTTCCAGAATCCTCAGGGATGTTCCATCTCATGTCAGTGATCAGAAGTTAAATGTTTTTAATGGAATGTTAGTATTTAGTTTACGTTGTTTCCTTTTCTGTGTGTGATTAATTTTACTCTGCCTATCCTAATGTAAATAATAACAACAAATCCAAAAGGAAGTAAAGTCAGTCCTACAGAAGGAAAATAAAGTCTTTTGAAACCTGCTTCCTTGGAAGGAATGTGCTCCTTAAAAAAGAGTTACTTCAGGAAGTTTGGCCTATAGTTTTGGAATGTTAAAAGAAAAAAATAAGTCTTTCAAGGCCTTAGAAATAGCATTTTAAATAAAAGCAGCTAATTTTACAAACCCCTAAAAGGTACTAACATTGTACTACACTGTTCATAGACAGGCTCTCATTTAATCTTTATAACACCCTGTACTATAGATATTTCGAAATAGGCCAGTAACTCAAAGCTTTTTCATGAAGAAATTCAAAGTAATTAAATTTAAAATACAGACACTAGCACTTTATATTTTAATTTTCAGCATGGTAATTGGTTAGTGTTATTATTTACAAAAAATGTATTATTTAAATACGTTAATATAAGTGTTTTATAGAGGAGCCTAAATATATTCTTTGAGCATTCAGGCCATACATTTTATTAGAAGTAGATTATAAAATATATTTTAATTAAAAAAATGAAAACTCAACAATTGAACTATTTGCAGTAAATGATATATTTCTGTTTATATAGATGGTTCCAAAAAATCCATGATTTGTTATCATTTCCAAATTAAATGCTTTTTTTTAATTAAATGCTTTTTAAGTTGAACTAAAATATTTTATTTTCCAGCATTAGATAGTCATTATTTTAGTTTTAGAAAGACATGATTTGTAAGTATGAGTAAATAGACCTAGGGAGTTGTGTCAGAAAAACCAATGGAAGTAATGGGAGAAATAAAGAGTTATCAGATATGATAGTATTCTTTTTAAAAATTGTATGGTCCTAAGAAATGGGATTCACATGAAATTCAGAGACCTCTAGAATTAAACAAGGAAGGTTATTAACATATCTAAGGACCAGATGAATTAGAAATGTAATTAGGTAATATAGAAAACTAGGTTATTGCAGATTTCATTTGGCAAATGAAGAATTAGGTAAGGTATAACTTGAATATAAGATTTTGGACTATAGAATTATCTCCTTTAGGTTATGAAATCAGTGATAAGGAATGAAAAAAATATAGCGTTCAGATATCCAACCAGAATAGCCTAAGGAATGCAGGCAGCAGCATAGATTTTTAGGCAACCTCAATCAATATCCATGAGGCCCAAAATGTTTGGAATAATGTAATTATTTCCTTAGTGTGCTAACATCTTTTCAACCCAGGAAGATATGTAACTAGGTATAGAAATTTCTAAGAAAGCCACAATACCTGTTAATATTATTGTGTTAAGAAACATTTTCAATAATTTTAACTTTAATATAAAAAATTTTAACAGTCTGTACTTGGTTGTGATTCTTTCACTTAACACCCAAGAGAAATTAGTGTATGAAAATATTCATAGCAGTTTTATTAGTAATGGAAAAAACTAGAAGTATGTCCATCAAGATAAAAAAAAGAAAATTTGTGGTAAATCCATATTGTAAAAAAAATTAATAAACAGAAACCTCAATTAAATAGATTTGGGAAACCAGAAGGAGGAGCTCTTACGCCCTGTAATGATAGCAGAGGCCAACAGGAAGAAGAAAGACTCCTCTTCTTTCCTGGCAAGAACACAGCCAGTGAAAAGCCATGGGCTCTTTGTTTGCTCTAACCCTCCCAACTTCCTTTTCCTCTCCATAAAAGTGTTTCTTCTCTTGCCTTCTGGGGGCTTGTCATGGTTGCAGTTGCATGGTTGCAATTGCAATTATCCACTGATTCCAAATAAACCCATCTTTGCTGGAGAAATATCCGGCAGTCTGTTGTTTCAGGTCAACATTTTGTAGCTCATACAAGGACCAGAGAAGACTTATGATAGCTCTGGGGCTGGTGAGCAAACAGGAGTGGTACCCACAATAGACCCCATTGTTGCTCACTGTTTTTTCACCAATCCTGGAGTTTAAAGGTATGTTCTTCTTCTGGATCTGAGTTCCCACCCTATCTGGCTTTGAAACTCTCCATTTAAAGGTTGTATCTCTCATTTAAAGGTTTTGTCTTTCTGGTAAAGGCCTCGATCTGTATGCAAGTACTCACTTCAGTCTGATTTTGAGATCAGACTTTCACTGAAACTGGCTAGCCTTTAGTCTTTTCCCTGGAACAGGTACTGCTTCTCCTGAAGTCTGTTACTTTGGAAACATGTGTTGTTTCTCTGAAACAGTGCAGGATTTTTCAGCTTTTGGCCTGTACTTTTGGAAGAGCTATTCTCTGAAAACTGAGTGAAAAATCCTTTGGCCTAACTCCTTTGGGACCAAGCCGTTTCCTTTGAATTGACTGGGATTGGCTTGCAAGCTGTTTGAATTGAACCATTTGTCACTTGTGCTGTAAGCTGTTTGAAAATTGTTATTTTCTCTAGAGGAAAACCCTGCAGGAAATAGGATCCCAGTTGTCTAAGTATTTTGACCCCCCCACCCCTGCCGGGACTCTCGCCAATTTTGTTTAAAAACTACAGTCCTTCCTCATGAACATTTCTAAATAAATGTACCACCTGACCAAAAGCAATTTAAAATATTAGTGGCCATTATGGGGAACTTTTGAAATCCCCAAACTTAATTTTCTTAAAACTGAATTGGACTACAATAGCTAAAAAAAATTCTAGAACTGAGTGGTATATTTTGATTGATATTTTGAGGTTTCCTAATGTGATCAGGAATCTAAAATTGCCTCTCTGTAAAATAAGATTTAAGGTTAACTGAGGTAAATAAATGATTAAGAAAGATAAAATGGGAATTCCCTAGTGGTCCAGTGGTTAGGACTCTGTACTTCCGCTGCAGGGGGCATGGGTTCGGTCCCCGGTTGGGGAACTAAGATCCTGCAAGCTGCACAGTGCGGCCAAAAAAGAAAAGATAAAATGGCTCCCCAGGCTCTTCCTTGACTTCTGTATGTCAGGCTCCACCTCCAGCACCATTTTCTTCCTTCCTTTCTATACTGTTTACGCCTCCACCATACTCTCAAATCCCCTATACTAATTCTCCCACCACACTTCCCCTTTTCTCTGAAGCTCTCCCCATTCTCTTTTCCTTTGAACTTGTCAGAACTGGCCCCTTTAAAATTAAGCCTTCTGAGGATCCAGAGGCTACACTTTTAATTTCTTATTTTCCTTGGACTAAAACTGAATTGCAAACCATAGACAAAAATTTCCCAAAGTAACTGAAGATCCTCATAGATTTGCTGAGGAATTTAATGTAGTCATTCAAATTTTCAGTCTGGTTTCTCTGACTTATATCAGCTAGTTCACATGCTTGTCAGTGAAGATCAGGCCCTACATTGGATGAAAACCACTAATTGAGAAAGGCCTGAAAGGTCTCTAGAATTACAAATGGGAGACCAGCCCACTAATTTATTATGTGATCAGGCTTGGGCAATTACTAGGCAACTTTATCAAGCAATGCCTAGGGCTTTTCAAAAGGCTTTTGATTGGAACAAAATTCAGGCTTGCACCCAGAAATCTGACAAACCTGTTCATGATTATTACAATAGACTTCAGATTATTTTTTTAAAATATTCTGGTCTTCTGTATTTTGATTCCACCTAGGTAGCTTTAAACCCTCTGTTTATTAATGGGCTGAACTGAGACCTTTCCCTTCTAGTAAAAAGGTTCAGGATGGAAGGGGAAACTATTTCCACTCCAGATTTAGTTCATTTGGCAAACCACCTCTCTCCTACTCCAGATGAGTCACCTCCAAGGAAGACTGCCAGGATTCTTAATCTTTAACTCCAGCAAATAGGCTCCTAAACAAAATCCAAACCTTCCTACTTTCTGCTATCATTGCAAAGAACCAGCACACTGGAAGAGAGATTGTTAAAAGTTTAAGCACTTTATTCACCTTTAGCTTTACATGCACCCTTTCCAATGTCCTCCCAATTTTTAATGACAAGGCTCCCAGGAATTACAGGGGCTCTTCCAAACCTTTCTTAATCAGCTTGGATAAGCATTTCTTGAGATGTTAGTAGAAATAATCAATAAACAATCTATAGTAGGAATGAAAGAGAGTTTTATTAGAGCCACAATGAGGAGTATAGCCTGGGAGACTCACAGATTCAAAAAGCACTTGAATTGTATTCCGTTGAACTGCAAAATGGGTGAGGCTTATATAAGCAAAAACTGTAAAATTATTTAAGTCGTTTGTCAAGAATTATAATTTGAGCAGGGAAGAAGTATGGGTGCTTGTTAAGCAAGAATTGTTTGGGGTCTGAAATGATTGTATAGTTATAAGAAGAGACTTGAGACCATAAGGTTGCCCCTAGCAGCTGGCAGCAGATACTGTTTAGAGAATGGCTTGTGGTGTCCTTGAGTTTGATATAGTTCAGAAAATTCAAGTTCTCCGTGATGCACGAATGTGTCTGAAACCACATCTGCAATCGCTGCCAGGCTCCATTTTTGAAAACCTGAACCACAGTTACTCCACTTTGACTTTTAAATGCATTATTTTCTTTGATGGTTGAAGCAGATGTACAATGCACATTTGATTAGACAACAAAACAGGCTGTTCTAGTTTGCATAAAATTCACTCCAAATCATGTATAAGTGAGAATGACTTCCCCCATACCTCAATAGGTGAAAATTTCTTCTATTACTATGAATCTCTTCAAGTCCTTATTGACACTGGAGCCACAATCTCAGTGCTTAACCCCACTACTATAAAATGGCTCCTGCCTTTTTACTAAAACAGTTCAAATAGTGGAGATTTCTCATGAACCTCAAGAGGTTTCTGCCTCTGAACCTGTTTACTTTTGTTTCGGCCCTCTGAGAGATATCTACCCTTTTCTCTTTGATACCTCTACCCCTATCCATTTATCAGGCTGAGACTTCTTAGAGTAGCATCATGCTAAAATGTCTTCCAAAAAGGAAAATAATTCTAGATATTGACTGTAATTATCAAAATAACTCACCAGGTGAATTAAGGTACCCCTTGAAATCTTTTATTCTATCTCTGATGTTACTAGAGCAGATTCTGAAAACACTGACCATTTGTCTTTATTGAATCAGCTACCACTTTCCTAATGGGCAAAATCTCCAACTGATGTTGGCAAAATGCATAGTGCATCTACCATCAAAATTCAAAAAGGATACCCCCCCCAAAAATAAAATCTCTTCCTAGAATTAATCAATTACCTATAACTAAAGAAGTCCTTCAGGACATAAAGCCCATAATAGAAGATTACATGGCTCCAGGCCTCATTATCCCTTATACTAGCCCCTGTAAAACTCCCATTTACTGGTGAGACAACCTAAGGGCTGAGGGTTGAAGTTGTCCAGGACCTCCGAGCAATAAACAACACTGTTATTCCTCAACACCCTGTTGTTCCTAACTCTCATATGTTACTAACATCCATTCCCACCTAAAGTAAATTTTTGACTGTGATTGATTTATGCATTGCATTCTTTAGTATTCCAGTTG
This sequence comes from Neophocaena asiaeorientalis asiaeorientalis, assembly GCF_003031525.2. Classification (NCBI taxonomy): domain Eukaryota; kingdom Metazoa; phylum Chordata; class Mammalia; order Artiodactyla; family Phocoenidae; genus Neophocaena; species Neophocaena asiaeorientalis. The sequence continues at coordinate 3,016,936 of NW_020185325.1, read as the reverse complement.
ATAAAGCTTTTGGAGAAAGATCTTGTGCAATGGGGAAATAAAAAAAAAAATTAATAAACAGAAACCTCAATTAAATAGATTTGGGAGACCAGAAGGGGGAACTCTTATGCCCTGCTATGATACTAGAGCCCAACAGAAAGAAGAAAGACTCTTCTTCTTTCCTGGGAAAGACTCAGTCAGTGAAAAGCTACTGACTGTTTACAATAGCATCCCCAGCGTCCTTATCCACTCCCTAAAAGCGCTCTTCTTTCCTTGCTTTGTGGGGACTTGCACATGGCTCACCATGGTTGTAGACCTCAAATTGCGGTTCTCTGTTGATCCTGAATAAACCAACCTTTGTTGGAGAAATATCTGGCAGTCTATTTATTTTAAGTCAACAATATAGGATACTCAGAGAAGTAAGAAAGAAAACTAACAGATAACATCTTGGACTAATTTACATTTTTATGTAGAAATTTAGTAATTTATACTCCAGGCACATTTGAGAGGCTGTATGTTTTATCATATCTGCCAGTTTAGTTTATAATGTTTATAAGATTAAGTAATTGAGAATATTACTTAAAATATAAAAAAGGAAATTAAATAATTTAAATATGTAAAGATTGTTGCAAATAGTTAAAAACACATGAATTTTTTAATGAACCCAAACATTTTTCAAAAGTTACCTAAAAAGTGATTGCTATTTTATAGTCCTAATAACCTTGAATAAATTTTGGGCATCTAGACTTTAAAATTTGTGACTTCAAAAAATTGGAAATTAATTGAACTAAATTCCCCAGTGCTCATTTCTGTATGCAGAACTGCCCTCCAGGATATCAAAATAAAAAGCAAAAAAAAAAAAAAAATTCCTCTTGTATGTAGCAGAAGCAGTAAGCACAAATTCAGGTTTAAGATGAAAAGAGATATTCTAACAGTCCCTTGGGTTTTTAAAGAAGATTTTAAAGGAGAGCACTTTGACCTGATATATTGTTTAATGATCTGTGGGTGCCAGTTCTTTAGAGTTCTGCCTCTTCTAACTTTTTGTGTGTTTTGTAAATGTACTCATAAATGCACAGATAATGATGCTTTACTTATTGGCATGGATTCCGTGCAGCTTAACAGTTTTTAAAGAACATACCAGCATGTCATTTTTCTCTGTCTTACAGTTGTATAGTGAGATTTATTTTTCAAGTTATTCTTTTATCCCCTCCAGTTTATTTCTGTCCTCTTCTATTCTTATACGTAATATGGTAAATAAATACAAATCTCAAGGGGATAATTTATTTCCCTTGTTTTACTACCTTTTAATTTTTTTCTTTTTACAAAAGCACATGCTGCACCATCATAATGTTAATAATAAAGTAACATTAATTATTCACCTAGCAGCACCCTGAAAAGGGTACATAGAAGGAGGAGAGAGTCTGAAAGATAAGTTAATGAGATCATTATCAGTATGTTTCAGTATGTTTTTACATACTTCCCACCTCCAAGCTTTATAGTTTCACAATACTTCATCACAAGTATGAGTTTTTGTATTCTCCTGACAAAAAGTTGTTTCTCTTAGCAATTATAAATTTTAAAAAGGAGAAGAAGCTTTTAAGTGTAATTTCCTTAACATTCCTAAGGCTCCTTGGACTCCTGTTAGCATGTCTTATTCTTAGTATCTGTAGTAAAAGCACATTTCTCCCTTGTTGTTATACATTTCTAAATTTTCATTGCCTCCTTATAAACAATTAAATCACAAAGTAAGCAAAGCCAATTGAATTGTGGCTGAGCAGCCATCACTACTGCATAGTATTAAAAATTGAAAAAGAATACAGTTTAGCTTTACCAGCTAATTTAGTTAGGTATCACCCTAAGGCATCAACATCATTTATCACTATCACTGCAGCCTGGCATGAAGGAACAATCAACAGTAGCTTTTACAAAGCAAATTAAGAACTTTTAAAGTTCTTTTTGCTCAGGAAAGGAAAACAAACATTTGATATCTTTTATGTATAAATACTTTGTGGTGAATCCCAGTGTCACGATCAGCCTTAACATTTAGAAGGAAGAAATTCTAATACAAGGATGCGCTGCCACATGTAATTATTTATGTTCTCAGATTCCTGAATATCATAAAAATTGTAGCCTCAAAAGGCCATGTTTATGTTGAAAAATTAATTATATTCAAAATAGAAATGACTCCACTGTCATTCTTACTAATAATTAAAATGTAAATTATCTTTATTCATTAGTTATTTTAAATGTTTCTTATGAAATCATGTATTTAATACAGCAAGTATTATTCATTTTTTTAATAGACTTCAGTTTTTTAGAGCAACAAAACTGAGAGAAAGGTGCAGAGATTTCCCATATACACACGGCCCCTACTCATGCACAGCATCCTTCTTACCAAATGCCCCCACCAGAGTGGTACATTATGTTACACCTGGTGAATCTAAATTGACATGTCATTGTTACACAAAGCCCATAGTTTACATCAGGATTCACTTTAGTGTTGTGCATTGTATGGGTTTAGACAAATGTGTAATGACATATACTCATTATTATAGTATCATACAGCCTAGTTTTATGGCCGTAAATATCCTCATTGCTCCATCAATTCATCCTTCCCTCCCTCCAAACCTCTGGCAACCACTGATCTTTTTATATCTGCATAGTTTTACATTTTTCATAAGTTTATATAGTTGAAATCATATAGTATGTAGTCTTTTTAGATCGATTTCTTTCACTTAATAATAAACACTTAACTTTCCTCCTTAATTTTGCATGGCTTGTTAGCTCATTTGTTTTTAGCACTGGGTAACATTCCATTTTCTGGATGTACCACAGTTTATTTATCCATTCACCTACTGAAGGAAAGCAGTACTGTAGCATTATAGTAAGTCTTGAAGTTGAGTAGTGTTAGTACTCTGACTTCGTTCTTCTCCTTCAATATTAACTTGGCTATTCTAGGTCTTTTGCTTCTCCATATAAACTTTAGAATTAATTTGTTGATATCCACAAAATAACAGGCTGGGTTTTTTTTTTTTAACATCTTTATTGGAGTATAATTGCTTTACAATGGTGTGTTAGTTTCGGCTTTATAACAAAGTGAATCAGTTATACATATACATATGTTACCATATCTCTTCCCTCTTGCATCTCCCTCCCTCCCACCCTCCCTATCCCACCCCTCTAGGTGGTCACAAAGCACCGAGGTGATCTCCCTGTGCTATGCGGCTGCTTCCCACTAGCTATCTATTTTACGTTTGGTAGTGTATATATGTCCATGCCACTCTCTCACTTTGTCACAGCTTACCCTTCCCCCTCCCCATATCCTCAAGTCCATTCTCTAGTTGGTCTGTGTCTTTATTCCTGTCTTGTCCCTAGGTTCTTCATGACCTTTTTTTTTCGTAGATTACATATATATGTTTTAGCACACGGTGTTTGTTTTTCTCTTTCTGACTTACTTCACTCTGTATGACAGACTCTAGGTCCATCCACCTCACTACAAATAACTCAATTTCGTTTCTTTTTATGGCTGGGTAATATTCCATTTTATATATGTGCCACATCTTCTTTATCCATTCATCTATTGATGGACACTTCGGTTGCTTCCGTGTCCTGGCTATTGTAAATAGAGCTGCAATGAACATTTTGGTACATGGCTGGGATTTTGATTGAGATTGCATTGAATCTATAGATCAAATTGGGAAGGACTGACATCTTGACAGTATTGAGTCTTCCTATCCATGAACAGGGAACGTTTCTCTATTTCTTTAGTTCTTTGATATCTTTCACCAGAACTTTGTAGTTTTCCTCAGGTAGATCTGATATGTATTTGTTAGATTTATACTTAAATGTTTCATTTTTGGAGTGCTAATGTAAACAGTATAATGCTTTTAATTCCAAATTCCACTTGTTTGTTGTTGGTATAGAGGGAGACATTTTTTATATTAACCTTGTATCCTGAAACCTTGCTATAGTCCCTTATATTAGTTTCAGGAGTATTTTTTGTTGATTCTTTAAGATTTTCTACAGTAGATACACAATTTTGATGTTTTGTCTTCATTTTATTTAGTCCAAAATATTTTAAAATTTCTCTTGGGATTTCTTTATTGATACATGCATTATTTAGAAGTGTGTTGTTTAATCTCAAAGTACTTAGAATTTTTCAGGTATCTTTCTATTGTTAATTCCTAGTTTAATTCTGTTGTGGTCTGAGAACAAAAGTTGTTTTATATATATTCTTGTAAATTTATTAAGGTATGTTTTATGACCCACAATGTGGTATATCTTGGTGAATGTTCCACGTGAGCTTGAGAAGAATGTGTATTCTGCATTTGTTGGATAAAGTAATCTATAGTTGTCCATTATAACAGTTGGTGTTGCTGAGGTAATTGTGTCTTTAATGATTTTCTGCCTGCTGGATCTGTCTGTTTCTGAGCGAGGGGAATTGTAGTGGCCAACTGTAATAGTGGATTCATCTTTTGATATTTATCCTTGCATTTCTATCAGTTTTTGTCTCATGTGTTTTGACACTCTGTTGTTAGGCACATACACATTAAGGTTCATTATGTCTTCTTGAAAAATTAGCTCTTTTATCATTATGTAATAATACTCTATCTCTAATAACTTTTCTTACTCTGGAGTCTGCTCTGTCTAAAATTAATACAGCTGCTCCTGCTTTCTTTTGATTAGTGTAATCATGGTGTATCTTTCCCTATCCATTTTATTGAATCCATACATATGTGTATCTTTATATTTAAAGTGGGTTTCTTATAGACTACATATAGTTCGGTCTTGTTTTTTGATCTCCTCTGATAATCTCTGTAGATACAGTTAGAATAACATCTACCATATTTGTTAATATCTGCCAAAAACGTTAACATATTTTCTATTTGTTGCCCTTATTGTTTCTGTTTTTGTCTTTCACTCTTTTTCTGCCTTTTGTAGTTTTAACTGAACATTTTATATGATTCCATTTCCTCTCCTTTCTTATACCATATCAGTTTCACTTCAAGGCAGGTCTACGGGCAACAAATTCCCTTAACTTCTGTTTGAGAAAATCTTTATATCTCCTTCACTTTTGAAAGGTAATCTTTTATGTGCAGAATTCTAGGTTGGTGTTTTTTGTTGTTGTTGTTTTTCCTCTCAACACTTCTAGTATTTCACTTGCATGGTTTCAAAGTAGAAGTTGGATGTAATTCTTATCTTTGCTCTATAGGTAAGATATTTTTTCCTCTAGCATCTTTCAAAAAATTTTTCTTTATGTTTGAATCTTCATAGTTTGAAAATGGTATACCTAAATTCTGTATTTTGGTGTTTATCCTGCCTGGTGTTCTCTGAGCTTCCTGGATGTGTGGTTTTGGGTCTGTCATTATTTGTGGGATATTTCCTTCCTTCCTTCCTCCCCTCCTCCTCTTGCCTTTCCTTCCCTCCCTCTCTTCCTCCCTCCCTCTTTTCCTCCTTCCACCCCTCCCTCCCTTCCTTCTTTCCTTCCTTCCTTACTCTCTCTCTGCTATTTTCATTATGTACATGTTACATTGATTGTATTTGTTTCACAGTTCTTGGATATTTTCTTCTGTTTATTTCAGGCTTTTTTCTATTTGCTTTTTAGTTTTGGAGGTTTATATGCAGATATCTTCAAACTCAGATTCTTCCCCTGGTCATATCCAGGCAACTAATAAGCTTGTCAAAGGCATTCTTCATTTCTGTTACAGTGTTTTTTTATCTCTAGCATTTCTTTTTGATTCCTTCTTAGAATTTCCATCTCACTACTTACATTGCTCATTTATTCTTGCATGCTGTCTACTTTATTCATTTGAGCCCTTATCAAACTAATCATAACTGTTTAAATTCACAGCCTGATATTTCTAACATTCTTGCCATGTCTGAGTCTGATTCTGTCGCTTGCTCTATCTCTTCAACTGTAATTTTTGCCTTTTAGTATATCTTGTAATTTTTTTTTGATAGCAGGACATGATGTATTGAGTAAAAGAAACTGCTCTAAACAGGCTTTTATTAATTTAGTAATAGTGTGTGTAGAGGGGAAGAGTTTTAAAGTAACGAATAGGTCTTAAATCTTTTAATAAGTCTGTGACTCTGAACTGTGACCTACACGTAATTATCAGTCCTCCTCTACACCCACTTTGGGTTGTACAGTATGGTTGGAGCAGGCTAACGTTCGTTCTCTTCTCCCATGTGGAAAGTTAGAAGTGGAGTTGAACATTTCCCTTCCACCAGGTCAGTTAGGTTCTGATAAAAACCAGGCAGGTTAGGCTCTGTTTAACTAGTTTCTCTTGAGAGCAGACCTTGTTAAGAGCAGAATTCTTGGGTGCATTTCTAAGTGGTTTCTTTTCTTCTCTCCCTACTGGAAGCAGGTAGGGATTTTTCTGTGATATTCATTGTGAGAACCTAGTAAAGATTCAGGAAGTAAAACTCACCAATTACAGGGGCCCCTCGATGATGACTGAGTCCCCCTAGAGTTTTTAACTCTTCTTGGAGTGGTCCACACTGAGTCTCCAACAGTTCATCAATTATAATTCAGGGTTCTTTTTTACCCTGGCACTGGTTCCTGTGGAGGCTGTTTCCCCAGCAAGTTGTGATCTCTGTGTGCACTTGCCTGTCTCTCTAATTTTGGGGATAGAGGTTTGCCCTGTGACTTCACCCCTCTAACAGATATAAGAGGGTTTGTTGATTTTTCAGTTTTTTTCAGTTTTTTGTTGGTAGGATGGAATAATGACTTCCAAGCTTCTTACATGCTGGACCAGAAACCAGAAGTCTTCATTTATATTAATATGTCATAATCATGATATATTTGAGTTAACAATGTAAAACTCAATCCAGTCTCATAGTGAAGATTTCACAGCAGATTTGGAGCTAACAGAAGCATTTTTGATTTTTACAGACAATTCACAATAATGACAGGGTTGAATGATTAAATCCAAGTTTGGAAAAATAAAATTGTCAGGTTTAGTGCTTTTACTTTTCAGTAAGGAAAATTAATGACAGAGGAATTGAGAGATTTGCCTAAAGTCTGTAACAGAGTTTAAATTGCATGACTCTGGTATGGTGCTCCTAATTTGATGTTCATCCTATTATAAAATATACACTTGGTAAAGTTTGTAAAATAAAATCTTGGCTGCTTTCAAAATGCGTTGACATTTTCAGAGTCAGGAGTGATCTGCCTTGGAACTATAGAAAATGGAAACCCTCAAAGGCCAAAGGCAAATATTAACAGTTTCCATACAAGCATTATCCCAAGAAATTGCAGATTTAGTCAACCAGGTTTAACACTTTTATCATCCTTAATATCTAGATAGATGTGAGGTTATATAGGCAATGGGTATTTAGTCCACTGGTATTATTTATAAGAATATTGCTAATGAAAAGTGGATTTAGCCAACTATCATAGTCTATGTTTTATCCTTTTGACTTATGTAACTCTATTGTTCTGATTCCATGCTCATTCAGCATGCTTTGGCTTGCCCCAGGTTTATCTGAAGGAATGGCATAGGAAGATTGTATAGGCATCCAGTCATCTGGCAATTATTTTTATTGTGAATGAATAAAGTATTTTGCTGTATGAAAGGTACTATCAGGTGTTTATTTTTGGAATACTTCCCTAAGTTTCCAAAGTTGGGTTAGTCCTTGATCATAACATATTGCACATACTCTGTCATAACCCCTCCCATACTTTGATATTTATTTGACTGTTTACTTGTTTGTCACTTCCACTAAACTGTATGTTCCTCAAAGAAAATAATTTTATAATATTTGTTGTTTTATTACCAGTACAGAGAACATAGTTGTATGACCAGTTCATAGCCTGCATATAACAATTTCTCAGTAAATATTTTAAATGACTGAATGGCTTATTTGTGAATTCTAGATTCTAGAAATAAGAAGTTTCCAGAAGATTAATATCAAATAACCAATATCTCAGTTTAACTGTCTTGAATATAACAATTTTCACATAGTACTAACTGTAAAACCAATCTGTGATGCAAATTTTAAAGTCCTAAAGAGGGAAAGCTATTACTGCACTTTAGGAAATAAAAATAACATTGACTAATGCAGTGTTTACTTTCAGATAGTATGCACTGTATTTAAATACTGTTTATGTATTGTGATTGATTTTTACAGGCCATGTACTTCAGTAATGGAAAGCTTCCCACCCAGAAAATTAGGAACTGGATGCAAATATTTTTCTGTCAGATTGTTGGTTATCTTTGATATACAGATTATAGCCACTATTTTTTTTCCTTAAATATATAATTCAAAATATCAAGCCAAACAAATCCCTGGTTGTTGCACAAATTAGGAGTATTTACACAATTACTTACTTCTACTGAAAGCAGCAACCTATCCCCTTACTTTACCAACAGTACTGTGTAGTAAAAGCTAGGCATCACAAAATATAAAAATGAACAGAAATGTACACTTTCACACCCACATATATACCAGATTGTCTATCTCATTTCTCCTATTTACTTCGTCTGCCATTTGTAGAATTTAATCTATTTCTGGATGACAACTTTTTGTTTTATTATCTTTTATTTTCTCTATCATCAAATAAGGACCTTCTTTTCACTAATTTTAAATTCCTCCATCATAGAAATTTGTAAACTTATGAATGCACGGTATCCATTATTGCCCAGTGAGAACTATTCAGGATAATACATAAATAATGTTTACTAACACTGGGAGAATAAGGAGAAGAATATCTAATCAATATATTAGGTAACTTGTCAGTAAATATTCTATGTCAGTAACTAAATACCTAATGCTTGGGCTTCCCTGGTGGCGCAGTGGTTGGAAGTCCGCCTGCCGATGCAGGGGACGCCGGTTCGTGGCCCGGTCCGGGAAGATCCCACATGCTGCGGAGCGGCTGGGCCCGTGAGCCATAGCCGCTGAGCCTGCGCGTCTGGAGCCTGTGCTTCGCAACGGGAGAGGCCACAGCAGTGAGAGGCCCACTTACCGCAAAAACAAAAACAAAAAAACCCCCTAATGCTTGATTAGGAAATGAAACAGATCACTTGGTATGGTTGCCATTGTCATTATCATCATCAATAATTTGCAAGCTTTTTCTAGTTCTAAGCTAGTCCCTGAATACTATATTAATTCATAAAGCCTATCAGAGCTCTATTCAGTAGTAATTGCTTCCCCATACTAATTTTTGTCCCAGTGGCCTGAATTCTGGGATGAATCTATACTAAACACTGGTTAATAGTGTTGAGTTTGTTCTGCACTTCTGTAAGATTTATTGAGCTCAGATGCAAAATATGATTTTATGGGTTGACTCTTTGAGATTGATTTGTTCATGATTTCAGTATGATCCAGTTTCTTACTAACATTATTACCTGACTCTTCAGTAAACAAGACATTTACTGATGGATTCTATAAACTCATGGTGCCTTTAAACACACTTTTACTGGTTACAATAATGAATCCAGTAACAAAAATAGCAAAACTTTCTATTATTAGCTTCTAACTTGAAAGGATCTTTTCTAAATAGAACTTTCTTAAAGTTCCAGGGCACAAGTTATGTTCTCTAGAACTTATGTGATAGTTGTATAGAATAATAAGAAACACTATAAAGTGAAATACTTTACACACAGCAGAATTTTTTCTCCCACTAAATAAGTCATTAACTCATCATTGCTTTAGCATGTTGTTGATGATGAACATAGACAGTCTGAGGAAACACATAAGTCTTACATTATAATTTGAGTGCAGTCTCTGCAGTAAGTTCTTACTCATTTCTATATGCCATGCTGCTCTCTTCCTAAGAGCTACATGAAAATTCAGTTATGTCTGTTAATCCAGAGACCTAGTAAAAAACACCGATGATGTCATAAATTCTAAATTATGATGATTGTGAGTTTTTCAGGTACATTTTTGAGGAAACAAGTATATAAACCAAGTAATTTATAAATGTATTTGTTTAAATACATTTGAATAAAATAAGAATCCATATATAAACTCTGAGATTCTTAGAAAACTAGTCTACCACTTTATATTAAAAGTGTCACATTTTGGGAGAGCCTCATTTAAAATGTCTACTAACTTAAAAATAGCTATTATTTATATTTATTTTAAACCATCATTATCAACCCATCTAATAGTTACATATATGATATATATATGTTTATGTGTGTAAGTTTCATTATTCAGGGTGGTTATAGTCTAAAGATGCCACAAATACTGAGTTAGTGAATAAGAACTCATTGCTCCTAGGGAAGATACAAGGTTAGGTTCCTGAGAGACTCTGGTCACATTTTCACCTGCCAGCTGATACATAGCTTTGTTTTATATGTGTTTCTGTTTAAAGATATCTTATTTAATATATATTTCTTACAATAATAATCACATGGTCTTTAAATTATTTAAAGCCAGGAACTTTGGAGGCCATTTGCATTACATAGCTTCATTTGTCAGTTTTCTTATAAAACAGGTAGTCATCTCAGTACTGTAAAAATTTCTCTTCCCTGTAAAACTTTTCCTGTATAATATTTAGCAAGTATTTTAATAATTCTTCCACAGCCTCTTGATTTGCATAGTCTGCTTCACCTGCAAATTTAAGATTTTCATGCTCTATCACCGTTTGAAATGTGAAGCCCACCATCACTAGGTAAGGAGAGTTTAACATTTTCCTGACTCTGGACAATGTGACTATAAATATCTTAGACCTTCAGCCTCACAACAGTGCTGTCCACTATACTTTTTAAAATTGGTCATCATCTCAAGAATTCACAAATTTAGCTGCTTTTCCATCTTTTCCATGGCTTCGTCAGGCACCATAAATATTATGCTAGCACTTTCTCTAATGGCCACATGTAAAGACCAGTGAAGTTCCGCTTCCTTTTCCTGGGTGTACATCTTATTGATTCATTAACATTGAACTCATGGCCAATGCACTATAAGGCATGCCTGAGTAAAGCTTATCTAAACATGTATTTTCTCCATAAGGCACATCACAGTCTTCTTATGATTAAGAGAACAAGCTAGCATTTTAGCACTATGCTAAAGGGTCATTTAAAACAGTGAAATCACCAAAAAAACACAACAATGTAAAAAAAAAAGTGGCAATACATAGTTAACAAAATTGTCCCTTGTTTAAAGTATGAGGGCTGAAACATCAGTCAGAGCACTGCCTTGTTCAACCTAACCTGGGATGGTGTGTGTAAAGTGACTCAAAATTTTTGCCACTCTACACGTCTGTGAATGACTATGAAAGCACTGGGACTACTGATTTTGGAGTTACAGATGCATTTTAGCAAGTAGGCAAATTCACAAAATTAAGCCATGAATATTGAATTCCTGTTTGAATAATTCCACTGTGAATAATTTTACTGGTTTTAACTTTAATATGTATTTCTGAACTTCACTTCATCCTGGTGAACTCCTAATGGGAGAATCAGAGAAAAACCAACTCACTCCTTCTCCTCTTCAGTGTTTACCCAACTGTGTTCTTTTCAATGATAACATCCCTTTCCACTTTTATCAGTTATTCATGAGACAAACAGATCTACTATTTGTCTCTGTCAGGCTTTGGTTTTCGTATTTTATTCTGGAGCTCCATAGCTGCAGTACAGGCAGTTTGAAAAGAAAGATGGAATAGGAAGGAAAGATGGATGAAAATGAGGGCAAAGATAAACTGGGACTTGTGCAAAACTGGAACCCACAAGATGAACTGGAACGCATTTCAGTTCTCATTGTTTCTGATCACGATGAGATCAGCATACTGCATGAGAAGCTGCTGCCTTCTTCTTGGAGTGAAACACACACCTGGCCCAGGAACAACAGAAGCTGAAGGACAGTTCAGGGGAGTGTATATCAGTTGCAGACCTGCTGCTGTCCAATCAGTGCAAGTTCAGCCAGCAGAAAGCAACAACATGTGTGAGCTACAAAAGTGCCCAGTGACCTCATTATTATAGCCTTTCTGCACATAAAGAGCATAAAGTTGCTGATTCATTCCTGTCCTCCACATCTTTGCAAAAATATTTCTTATGGCCTACTTTCATCATAAACATCATAAACACCAACAGAGGTAAGGGTATTCCAGGAAAAGTAGTTTAGATTAGCTAAAGTTACGCATTACAAAGCCAATGCATTCCAGTTTGTGTCACTTAGTATCCAAACTTTAAACATACTCATTTTCAATCAAAACAATGATAAAGTTATGCTTCCTTCGAACACAGTACAACTTTTTCATTGACTTTAGTCACAGCTCTTGGAAGTATTAGGAAACCTTCCAGGGGATCTTCTGTGTTTTAGACATACCATTCTGTGTCCACATTATGTAGTGGCAACCCACTCTTCCCTTGGTTGTCAGAGTCAGTTACCCAGTCAGGAGTGTAACCTCCTTTGCCTGTTGATTCATTGACATGAGGAACTAAAAGTGGTTAGGTTATCATCTCAAATTCTAGCTCAATAGAATCATTATTTTTGTCATTGATATAAGCATTCCTCCTTTTGTATTTAAGACTTCTAGACCATTAGGAACTAAAGTCATATGGACAGAATTTTTTTTTTCTTAATAGATCATTTGTGTTAATAGTGAAAGGAGGTACTCTCATCCTTTGAGTCACAGATCCATGAGTCTTGGCCACAGGAGAAAAATCTCTATATATAGACTGCTGATTTAGAGCACATATCACATCCTGGAGAAAATTTTCCCACATCTACAAGATATAACCACAAGTAAGATTTCAAAAGGCCATTGCACTGTTTTGTCAAGCCAGCTGTTTCAAGATAACGAGGTACATGTACATCCAGTGAATTTCATGGGCCTGGGCTCATTGCCAAACTTTATCAGCTAGGAAATTATTTGGTTGATCAGAAATAATGTTGTGTGTAATACCAACATGGTGAGTATGATATTCTATAAATTCATGGATAGTTACTTTGGCAGAAGCATTGCAGACGGGGAAGAAAATTCCGTATCCAGAGTAAATGTCTAATCCAGTGAGAACAAGATATTACCTCTTCCACCAGTTGAGCTGACTGCTAATCCCAGGGAATGGTGCCAGAACAGAGGCTAAGTGCTGGTTTCTGCTGTGGTCATATTGACACTCAGCAGTGGCTATAACCAGTGCTGTTCTGGTGAGTGTAAATCCTATAGCCTGCTCCAGTATATAACCTCTATCACTGCTGCCTTGGCCACTTTGTTCATGAGCCAATTAGGCAGTGATACAATTGGGTGGGAGCAGGATGACTGACAGAACAATGATCACATTATTTTTCTCCATACCATCTATAGCTATCTGATATACCATATTTTTTGTCTATTGGTATGTGTTGTCCATGTTAGAATCCAAACTCCATCGAGAGCAGGGTTTATTGATTATTTTGTTCATTGATATATTACCAGGACATTAAAAAGTTTTTCTGAAATATAGTACATATACTCAAAAATATTATCAAATGAAAAAATAATGAAACTTTATAAATAACTTACATGTGATTACTATTTTTATTCCTAATTTATAGATTAGAAAACTGAGCATCATAGAGATACATTGTTACTTACAAAATGCCATTCCTCTGTTAAGTAGTAAAGCTGGGATTCACAACCTGTCTGACTTACAGAGTGTACTTTTAACCAGGATGAAACATTACCTCTTATTTTGAAATATTGGATTATTTGATGAAGTAGGACAAGGTAAGAGTTTTCTGTTTTGAGATTTTAGTGTAATACAGTAAAAGTCCTCTATGAAGTCAAAACTGTGACCACTTTTGATATTATATGTACTTCAAGAAAAATGATGCAAGTACTCTGATCCATCTTTGGAGTTTTTCAGGGTCTGACAGTACTAAAGAGACAAAATTTGAATTTCAGGGCTTACCAGCGCTATAAGACAGTAGTAAACACCTTCTACTATCATTTAGGGTTCCTAGAGAATTATTGTCCAGAAAGGGTGATAAGCTACAGTTAGGCAAGTTTTTTGTTTTGTTTTGTTTTTCTGCAACCCAGTCACCAGTGAGGTCAGTATGATTAGCTCAAGATGAGTTACTTCCTCTGTGGAGAAAGATATCATCTAGAGCCTCTATATTTTTCATTTACAGTGTCTTTCTTTCTTTTTTAAATATTTTAATTAATTTATTTATTTATTGGCTGCACTGGGTCTTAGTTGCAGCACGTGAGATCTTTGTTGTGGCATATGGTATCCTTAGATGTGGCATGTAGAATCTTTGTTTAGCTGCGGCATGTGGGATCTTTAGTTGAGGCACACGAACAATTAGTTGCAGCATGTGGGATCTAGTTCCCTGACCAGGGATCAAACCCAGTCGCCCTGCATTGGGAGTCCAGAGTCTTAGACACTGGACCATCAGGGATGTCCCAATAGTGTCTTTCACTCAGTAAAACATTAACCAGATTATTAAGAAAATATAGTCATGAACATTGGGGTTATATTTTCTTAATATTCTGGTTGATTTTTTACTGAGTGAAAGATACTGTGAATGAAAAGTATAGAGGTTCTAGATGATATCTTTCTCCACAGAGGAAATATCTCATCTTGCCACACTATGTAGAATAGCCAGGACATGGAAGCAACCTAAATGTCCATCAACAGAGGAATGGATAAAGAAGATGTGGTACATATATACAATGGAATATGATTCAGCTATAAAAAAGAATGAAATAATGTCATTTGCAGCAACATAGATGGACCTAGAGATTGTCATACTGAGTGAAGTAAGTCAGACAGAGAAAGACAAATATCATATGATATCGCTTATATGTGGAATCTAAAAAAATGGTACAAATGAACGTATCTACAAAACATAGAGTTACAGATGTAGAAAAGAAACATTGTTACTGGGGGATAAGTGGGAGGGGGAGAGATAAATTGAAGAATTGGGACTGACATATACACACTACTATATATAAAATAGGTAATGAATGAGGACCTACTGTATAGCACAGGGAACTCTACTCAGTACTCTGTAATGGCCTATACAGGAAAAGAATCTAAAAAAGAGTGGATATGTGTATATGTATAACTGATTCACTTTGATGTACACCTAAAACTAACACAACATTGTAAATCAACTGTACACCAGTAAAAATAAAAAAATATATATAGCCATGAAAAAAATCAGATAATAGAAACACCCCTAGGGATGACTGAGTTATTACCATTCTCAAATATGGACTTTAAGTTAACAGTGATTAACATGTCTAAGAAAATAATAAGAATAATTTTGCCAGAGGACAGTAAATTATGAAAAAATCAACTGGATATTCTATTTCAGACAAATGCAATAACTGAAATTAAAAAATCAGTATATGGTAATAGCTAAATTAGATAGAAAAGAAGTTTCATGAAGTAAAAGGTCATTAGAAAATATTCAAGCTGAAGCACATAGATGAAACCATGGCAAATGTAGGAGGGAAGAAGAGAGAAGGAAATCAGAGCAGGAACAATATCCAAAGAGTAAATGGCTGAGGATTTCCTTTTACTGACAGAAGTTCATCAATTTATATATTCCTGAAGCATGATGGAACCCAAGCAGGGTAAATGCAAGGAAGAACACATCTAGACATATTATGGAAAAAGTGCTGAAAACCAAAGGAAAAAAAAAATCACAAGCAGCCAGACAAAAAAGACAACTTTCAAAGGAGTAACAATAATATGGACATCAGATTCCTCAACATAAAGAGTGAGACTCAGAAGAATAATAAACCTGGATAACTATTGGTGAATACTTTGTAAAGCTACAGCAAGTAACAGTATGTAAAAGATGCAGTAATCGATAAATAAACCAAGGAAACAGACTAGTTACAGAAGAAAGGCCCATACACATATAATCTCTTGATTTATGACAAAAGTATCATTACTGTACACTTGGGGAAAATAATCTTTCCAATAAATAGAGTAAATAGGGTATCCATATGGACATTTGAAAGAATAAATAAAATAATACAGATGAATTCCACATCAAAATGTGAAATATGAAACTGTAAAGCTTCTAGAAGAAAATGTAGGAGAATGTCTTCCTGAGTGGGGATAATAAAAAATTTCTTTAAAAGACACAGAAACTTTAGAAAGTTAATAAATTATACTATACATTAATATTAAAAACTTCTGGTTTGTCAAATGACACTGCTATGAGTAAAACACGTCTCTGAGTGAGAGAAGATAATTGCAATATATGTATCCAAAATAACTTACATTCAAATTTATAATAAACGAATGAAAGTCCAGGCAAAGCAACAGACAAAAAAAATTGTTTGAATAAATGCTTCACACACACACACACACACACACACACACACACACACACACACACGGATATCTATGTGTATCTGTATTAATATCTGCATCAGGGATATACAAATAAATAATGGATGAGATACCGTTATTCACACAAAAAGTGACTGCTGTGGTCTCAGTGTTTGTGTTTCCCCCTAAATTCATAGGTTGAAATCATAACCTTTAAAGGTGGTGGTATTAGTAGGTAGGGCCTTTAGGTCATGGGGGCAGAACCCTCATGAATGGGATTAGTACCCTTTTAAAAGAGATCCTCAGAGCTCCCTAGGCCCCTTCTAAAAGATTAGGGCACAATGAGAAGTGTGCTGGCTGTGAACCAAGAAAGGGTTTGTCACTTGATCATACTGGTGCTTTGATCTTGGCCTTCCCAGTCTTTAGAACTGTGAATAATAAATTTCTGTGGTTTATAAGCTACCCAGTCTGTGGTACTTTGTTCTAGCAGCCAAGCAGACTAGAACAGTAGCTAAAATTAAAAAGTATTACTTGGGATATTGAGGAACTGAGTCTCTCATACACTGTTTTAATGAGGTTAAATTGGTACAGTTACATTGGAAAATAATTTGCCAATATTAACCGAAGCTGAATGAACTCATATCTTACGCCCTAGCAATTCAACTTATAGGCATGTACCTAATAGAACGTGTACATATGTTCACCAGAAGACATGTATAAGCATACTGATAGCATTATTCTTTGTAGACGCAAACTAGATATAACCCAGATACCCATCAGTGCTAGAATGGGTAAACTGTGATAGATTCATTCAGGGGATTATCATACGACACCGAGAATGAACATTCCATTCCACACATTATGACAGACAGATCTCACAAGCATGATAAGTGAGAGAAGCCAGACATAAGAGAATGAATTCTTTATATTCCATTTATATAAATTTCAAAAATTGGCACAACATACCTATGGTTATCAAATTTGGGAGAGTAGTTTCTTTTGGGAAAGTGTAGTGAGTGAAAACAGGTGCAAAGGGAGATTCTGGTAATGGTCCGTCCTACTGAGTCCTGGTTTTGTCACTGTTAATTTTGTAAAAATTCATTGATAGGTCCACATATTTATTTGTGCATATATTTTATACATTAAATACTTCAATATAAATTTTTCTCATTTTTTACATTTACTTATTTAAAATTAAAAACGGGGCATTCTGTGCCATAGAAAACTCTGCTGTACAGTTTAGGTAGTTTTTAAAATATATATTAAAAAGTATTGTTGACAGTAGACCATGATAACAAACTGGAAAAGCAAAGTCTATTTCAGTGATCACCCAAAGTAAATTTTTTGAAGTTAATTTTGCCTTGGAGCTTAAAATATCAGAAGAATAAAATATGCCTTTTTTTTCCTTAAAATTAAAAAGATTGTGAACTACTGTTACTTCTTAAATTAATTGATAGCTAGGAAAGTTTCTGCATGTGCACTGTAAGGGTAAATACAGATTAAAAATTAAAAATAAGAAGCTTAATCCTCCTTGCTAAAAATAAAGGAAGAGACTTCTCCCAGCTCCCTTTTCTTTCTCCCTTGTTTTAGAGCATTTACTTTAGAAAACTTGTAACTTCTTTCTCTCTTTGTAATGTATATAAATATTTTTAAAAGCTAAATAAGACTTCTGTCTTTTGAAACTCAGGAATGCCTTTCTTAAGGGCTTGGGAACCA
>NW_020185325.1:2949532-2998597 GCF_003031525.2 Neophocaena asiaeorientalis asiaeorientalis | reverse complement strand
CAGCTCATTTAAATGTCATCTTTAAGGAAGATAGTGCCCCTCTTACCACGTTTCTATGGGAGGATAGAAGCCTAACTTCTGCAGGCCACCTGGCTCCAAAACTATGTCCTGTCATAAAGATGTGAGAAGTTTAAGTTTTCTTTGGATAAAGCCAGTTAGCATCGGAGTGAATCTAGGATGAACTATGTGTGACAAATGGTATTGTCAAATTCTCTTAGTTGAGGACTAGTTATTGTTTATCTTGAGAACATGTATATAATGAGTTGTACCTGATTGGCTATATAAAAGGGTCAGACTTCTTTCTGTCTTTGCAGTCTCTTAGCAGATTGCCTGTGGTACGTATCACATTCTGTTTTAAATCTACTTCAATAATAGTGTTGTTTTCTTTACTCTTATACCTTTGTGGAAAGGTTGTCTGGGTTGGTAGAATATTTTGTTTTTAATTATCTTTCTCCAACACCATACACATGTGATGTAAGTATATGCTAATGTGTATGTATACATATATAACATCCATATATATTTAAAATAACTTAAATATCTCTAAAAAGAGCTTTTCAAACTTCAGCCTTTTTTTAACAGCCTTTACAGAAATTAAATCCAAATCCACTATAAAAAATGTGTCATTTTTTTTACTTTCTTCATTGAATGTTCTTTATTTTTATGAAACTTCATCTCATTTAAATAAGTAATGAAAACAATTTTGAGTGTAAAAATTCCTTAGAAGAAAAGTACCCATACATGAAATTTCATCTGTTAAATTTAATTAAAGTGTATGGCTTCAGAGCCTTCCTTGATGAGGGATTCATTGAGTATAGAAAATTGTCACATAAAAATGATAGGAGGGAGTTCCCTGGTGGCCTAGTGATTAGGATTCCAGTTTTTCACTGCCGTGGTCTGGGTTCAATCCCTGATTGGGGAACTGAGATCCCACAAGCTTCGCAGCATGGCCAAAAACAAACAAACAAACAAAAATAAAGAGGAAGAGTATATTAAACTCCTTTTGAAAATAATAAAAGGAGTTTAGCTCAAGAAAATTAGAGTTAACATTGACACTGGAAAGGAGAAAATGAACCAGGTTGTTTTTAGGGGTGCTAATGGCATGGGCTTTACTATGAAATCTATTCATAGCAAGTGAGATGGAGACCCAGACATTCCTGGCCATCATCGTAACACATTCATCCTGATGACCGAAGAAGTGGTGAACAAATGAGATGAATCATAATCAGTCTATTAAACCTTTTGCCCAGTGTGATATATACCATTGATATATTTTTTGGCCAAAGCACATTGTGGGGAAGTTATAAAGCCATAATATTTGAAGAACAGCAGTAATGGCCGGAGTAGTGTTACTAAATTTCCTCTTCCTAAACAAGCAAATGCAGATGAGCCAATGATTATTAGACCTCTAATGATTGGGCCTTGAGAGTACAAAAACCATTGAATGAGCTTATGATGTCAGCAGTTTTAAAATACAGTCTTAATACATATTAAAGTGCACCATCCAATCCAATGTTAAATTTTAATTTCTTATTAAATTCAAAATGTTAGCCAACCCTCTTTTTCCACCCTCCCCACACTCCCCAGTTAGTGCCTCATGCCTAATATGTGGCTCTTTGAGAGCCATAGGAAGTGATAGTATGATCTATTCTTTCATTCACCTCTTAACTACCTCCATGACCTAACCATTATCTGTTGATTTCAGCTCCTCCAGGGTTGAGCAGAGTGGAGAGATTTCAGAACCAGGACAAGGGTCTATTAATTTAGCTTTTTTTATTTGTATTTCTCTCAAGGCTGAGTCAAATATATTTTTCAAATGCTGGCTCTTTTGAGGAACATATAGGTGGTTCTCTCAGAGACAGTTAAGGATCCCTGTGGGCCTTCTAACCATTTTCTAACACAGGCAATGTATTCTTCAGCTCACTTTTGTCACATACCTTCAGCTTTGACACAGTAGTGATCTCCCTCTCCCGCTGATATCTCCTTATCCAGAAGATAGTTCTTTTGAGCAGTATCCTTTTTTTTTTTTTCCGGTACACGGGCCTCTCACTGTTGTGGCCTCTCCCGTTGCGGAGCACAGGCTCCGGATGCGCAGGCTCAGCGACCATGGCTCACGGGCCCAGCCGCTCTGCAGCATGTGGGATCTTCCCGGACCGGGGCACGAACCCGTGTCCCCTGCATCGGCAGGCAGACTCTCAACCACTGCGCCACCAGGGAAGCCCGGAGCAGTATCTTTTCATGACTACTCAAACTCAGTTACCTTTTATGGAATAGAATTGGAGCATGGAAACTCATGCAACCTTGTCCACTACCTTGGAAAGCAGCTGATTCTTTTTCAGATTTCGTTGCTGCTTAGGGATATTCAAGTCAGCCTCTGCCTTCAGACTTTAGTCAGTTACCAGTCTCTGACGCACCACCAGACATCAGAGGGTTCTTGTTAATTCTCCCAAGAAGCTCTCTCACTCTCTATTCCAGTAGTTACATGGCTTATGCATCTCTGCCATTCATTAAACATTCAAGTAAACAGTAGGATGTTTATTTCTCATAAACCATTAGAATTTATATAACTGCTTCTTTGAGTACCCTTTCAGTTGATTTGAATTATAGGAGATGCAGTCTTCTATCCTCCATGATGAAGAAAGAGAGGGGAAAAAAACCAAACACGAGAGTAGTTATGGGTTTTGAAATTCCCTTTAAAGAAGCTCTTCCTCTACTGAATTGCTAGTCTTCTCCCATGAAGACTATTGAGGTTGATGATTGCTGGAGCATTTTGCTACCTCTCAGTAAGTCCTTTGAGTACATGATTATATTTCTTTTTAGAATATGAAGACATATATCATTAATCATCTCTGACTTTGAGCCTTTAACTGAAATTCTTAGAGAATAGGAAAAGTCCCATTTTACATTCCATTCCATTCCATTTGAAAGAGACATAGCACAGTAAAGAAGTGTCAACTATACCAGGCACATCCATCTTCCGGGAGAAGGTTAGGCCATCAGAATGCCTTGTCTTGCAACAAAAATTAAGATACAGAGGAAGATGGACCTTGATCTAACTATGCTATTTTCTTTTGTATATGTTTACATATATATATATATCATTGGTAGATAATCTCTTTTAGTAATTAAGCATCAAAAATCAATTCATTAATACTCATAGGTTACTTACCTCTTAAAATCAATCTCTTATTCTGAAAAAGGCTAGAAATAAAATTAAAATATTTGCAACTTTTCCTTCACATTAAACTGTTGAGATTAAGAAGAAAGTGAGATAATTCTTGAAAATAAATACTTGCCACTTAAAGTAGGAATGATAAAGAATGTAATAACAGTGACATGACCTAACATCATCAAATGATTGTCATTTTTAAGGGATTTTTTGTTTCTGTTCTCAAAGTATTGTCATGATTTCAGATAAATGGGTGTTAGAGGTATTACAAATCCAAATGGAAATTGTTTTCAGTTTTATGTGGAGAGTGATCATCAGATTATAAATCTTGACCCCCATCTTTAACCATGTGACAACTCAGCACCTCTGACCTCAATTTCCTGGTCTACTTTTTCTTCCTCTTTGTGCTGTTTTAGTTGAGAATTCAGATTGCATATGTGGCCGTGCTTTGAAAACTGAAGAATAATACAGCAATGAGAGATGTCAGTCCTTTAAATATGTGAGATAAAACATTTCTTTTATAGTACTATGTTTTCACAAGTAGCTTTCATTTTCTCACGGGATTATCATACACTTAGATACTTTTTTTTGTAATCATGGTGTATTCTTTACTCCTAACTCGCTGACTGAGGTTTCCAAATGTTTTATATACAGTAGATAGCCTAGTCTCTTCATGAAAAATATATTTTTCATTTTTCCTGTCACCTTCAAATAATGTCTTTTTAAAAAAATTTTAATTTTCCTGTTTGCTGCTTCTATAAAGTTGATGTAGCAATTGATTCCTCTGTTTACTGAGGATTAAGAATTACTTGGCCTAGAGTCAGCAGCTTAGTAGAGAAAAGGAGATAATTGCTTGAATTTAATTTGAATTTAATCTAGAATATATTAGTCTAGAATATATAATAGATATGTATTTCTATGGTAATAGAATCTCATACAACTATCCAAATGGCTCATATGTATGAACTGTTGTAATAGTAAATTGGATATAACGACTTACTTCTCTTGAGAGTTCCTTACTTTTTCCCCGTTTTCATTGTTTTAATGGCATGCACGTAAGTTTCTGTTAGCATTTCCATTCTCCACACTTATGTTAGTGAATTCATATTGCATCTACTTCTTTAAATTTCATTTTACACTAATCTTAGGTTTTCCATACAGAAATTCTTCACAACTATTATATTTCAGTTTGGCTACGGTAACCCTAAATGTTAAAAAGAATAGCTGAGTCTTTATTTAATGGTTCCATGCTCCCAATTTGTGCTCTTAGAACTGAGCTGCTTAGATTTTACAGGTCATTAGCACCATCATGAGAGCATCTGCCACTGGCTATATCAGAGACATTTAATTAGACAGAGATATTGAGGTTTTAAAGCTATCTAGTGCACAAGTCTGTGACTACTTGGAATGATTTTTATAGGACGTATTTCTTCTGTAGATTCATAGAACAAATATGGACACAAAATTCATTGTTCAAATAGAGAAAATGCCATAGAAAAGAGCTGATTATTATTTCCATACAAATTGAGTATAATATATCACATTGAGTTTTCTGTAACATTATGAAGTTTATATTGTCTGGATGGAAGATATATAAATTTTATCAGTCCACTCTACCTTTGGAAATAGTCTCATCATTTCTGTGCATACTGAACTTATTTTAGAGTGTTTTCTCGGTCTGTACGTTCCAAACTTTTAACAAAAATCTCTGCCCTGTGTACAGGTTTTCACCCTGGCAATTAGTCTGTACTATGAAATTTGTCCCCTGTCACAGTTGACTTTGGACCAATCCTAAACTTCTTTCCATAGATTTAGAATTTGGACAGAGCAATTTCAGCTAGTCTCTTGTTATGCACTTAAACTGGTTAAGTGTGACAAAGTTTGGCTGAGATTACTGATTTGACTGTGAACATGATAAAATCCAAAATAATCCATGTGTCAGGGGAGCAGAATGATGCGCATATGTGGAGAAATGCAGAACAAAGAGACCATGTGACCCAGAATTAAAAGAGCATTCTCATTTCCTGATTTAAGAGTTCCTGATTCCTGTTACTAGTGAGATTTAACTCTGCTTCATGTCACTGGGTTTCATGTGAGTAAGCTAATATGCTGACAATAAATTCTCTCCCCTTACCCACTCTTAAGCTAATTGGAGTGAATTTCTAATATTTCCATTCAAAAGAGCTTTGACTACACCCTCATGGCTCAGCATGGAGTGGTCAGTTTATTAATCAGTGTCAATATCAGAGAGAACAGAATACTGCAATAACAAGGTCAGGGTTTATTTGAAATTATAGAATATTAATGCCTAAATGGACTCATATCATTTAATGAACCTATCTCATTTTCCTTCTCCTCACACACAAACAGGGAAACTAAATCACAGAGGTACTATATTCATTTTTAAAAGTTTTTTACAATTATTTTTTATTTCACCATGCCTATAGATTAGTATTTAACAATTTTTATAGAATTAGATATAATATATACTTTCTTTCTTTGAGAACTAATAGAAACAATCATTTTTGTCTTGGCTATATAACTAATTTACAGTTTGACTTTATACATGTTATTTAACTCTTCTGAATAACTACTGTCTTATTTATAAAATAAAAGTATGCATTAACACCATTTCACCATCTGGAGGAGGTGGAGACCATGAGGATTGCTTGTCAGTGAGTAATGTATAATATGATTACATAGATATGACCATGGGAGTGACAGAAGGAGTATAGAAATGAGACTGAGTCCTTGCAGCAATTCAATAAAGGAAAGCAAAGGACAATAAGAGCTCAATTTGAATCCCAGCTAGGTCAAAATTGACTGAAATAAATGTGAATATACTACACATATTAGAAGGACAATATGAGACTAGCAAAATCTGTAGAGAGTTGGAAAAAAATATATATATATATATAATGTTCAATTTCCCCACATAATTCTTTAAATCTTTGAATCCTAGCACCTGTTGTATTTAACAAAGTTCATGACAAATACTCCTTTTCTTAAATGAGAATAAAGAAGAGCCACATAAAATTTTTAAAAAAGAAAAAATTTGAAAGAAGGAAAGAAAGAGTTGCTGCTGGTGTTTCTATAATGTCCTCCATAAGGGAAAAAGGATGAGAGAATAAAGAGAATAAGATGACCTATACCTGACATGTCTCACATGCCACTTTAAATCTTTAGGGTGTTACCCCATATCCCAGCCAAATTTATGTTCACTTAGACCAGATTCACAGGGGTGCAATCTGAAATTCACAATTCTTGTTGACTGCCTTTGAGCCTCTTTGAGATCTTAGCATGAAATTTCTGAGGAACCATTTCTTCTTCTGGCATGAGCAGTTACGGAATTAATGCTACCTGTGAAAAGACTACTCTTGACAAAAGCAGGATGAGAGCAAAAGGATGAACTTTTCTTTTTGTCCTCCTGGCACATAGTTCTGAGAACCATTGCTTAAGGCTCCTAAACAAAGTCACAGGGGATTGAGCCCCTGCTACAGGTAGAAATGACCAATTTAATACTGCACCCGTTTATTGGCTTTCCCATCTTCTCTTCATACCTCACTTGGGCATATGGGATAACTTCCATAAGCTTTCAAATAAGCTGCAGTTTCAGGTTTGACTTTCAGGTAAATCCAGACTGAGAAAGTCAGTACCTGGGAGTAGGCAGACAGGCACGTGAATTGTGGGGCTGTATCATTCATTCATCACATGAAAATCATGACCTTAATACTGGTTATAATAGAGATGGGGACAACCCCTAGTAAACAGTACCATCAACAGTTACCAAGAATCTCTCCTGGTAGGTTGAAATAATGTATAGATAGAAGGTGAAAAGCAGGTTATGATGTAGTTATAGTACTTGAACAGAATGAAGAAATACTAATTATGAGAATTGTTTAAGTAGCATACTTTTGTTAACTGCTTACTAAGTTTAGGAAAAGATAATGATAATTCAGATCAGCCAACTATCAACTCAAGGCATGCTGTGGAACACACAAGGCAGGCCTCCATGGAAGCACTGAAGGAGACCAACATGGAAAATCAGGGCCAGAGTCTACTTATAAGAGCAGAAATATAGAGAATACTGGAGTTACAGCTTTGGCATGTCACTTATCTTGGGATTCTGATATTTAAAAAATGGGACACTGAGGACTTGAAGGAGATAGAGAGCTCAGTAGTCCTGCACACTTCCACCACCTACCACTAAGAAAGAGAGCACATTGTGGAAATCTTAGAGCTAGGAGGCAGCATACCTCACACTTGGGAATACTGCTCTGACCCACTATTAGAGGACTGCAGGCTGCTAATATTGATTGGACCTAAGATTATAAGAGAGGTTGGAGCAAATCCAGGTTGTGGTACAAGCTTCTTGACAACTCAGGCCATATGATCTAGCAAATCTGATGAGGCTAAAAGTATAAGTGGCAAATAAGAATGTGCTATTGGATCTCTGGTAGTCCAGTAGGAAACTCTCAGCGCAATTTCCTAGAGTTCTGGAGTAGGACCATCATGCTGCCAAATAACTTCTGTTTGAAAACTCCTGACATGCTCTTGGGCCCTCACAGTTACTGAGTGCCTGAATAAAGAATCAGAACAGTTCATCATGAGCTTGGTATTGTCAGATCTGTTGAGTCATAAGGTCAGGCAGGCACAGATGCTATCCATTCCAAAGTGGAAATGTATATTGAGCTACAGGCAAAAGCAGTATCATAAGGCACAGGTAAGTTACATTAATTTGTGGCACTTCTATCATACCTTCTCCTATTGTACCACTGCCTCTCTCTTAGCTTATACCTTTGTTATGAAGGGGAGTTCCCTATGATCAACTGACAGAGGAAGAAAAACCTTAAGGTTGGGTTAAAGATAGCTAGTGTAATATGTTGGTATTACTTACACATTTGCAGGTGAAGCACTGAGGTAAAGGAAAGGAGTGGGTAGACCTCCAAAGAGTATACTTTAGAGGGAAGAGTGGCCTGAAAAAGAGAATACATGAATACTTGGGCAGTGGCAAAGGGTTTAGTTGGTTCGTCAGGTGTCTGGAAAGAGCAGTCCTGGAAAATCAGAGACAAACTAGTCTGGGTAGAAGCTTGCACAGTGTGCAAAGCTTTGTGTCTCATGTTAATTTCCACCAAACAAGTCCATACAAGAGGAAACACTCAATAACAAAGTAGATGTCAACCAGCCTTTTTTGTTAGCAACTCTAGTCCAGGCTAAAGGAACCTGGAACAGAACAGCCATGGTGACATGCATGGAAATGTTCTCGGGGATCAACATCTGAGCACTGTTCTCTCCACTCTGATTCTCCTTCAACCACTGCTGAAAACCGAACCTTCTCACAGAAATCAAATCTGTGCCCTTGATATGTTACCATCACTTAAGGAGACCAGCCAGCCATATGGTGATTAGATTTTATCAGATCCTTTCCACCCTGTAGGACAACAATGCATCCTTACTGAAATTGACATATACTCTTGCCTGTAAAGCTTTTACCTGCACCACCATCCAGAGACTTAAGATGTGCTTACTATCTTTCATAATATTGCTTTAGAACAAGGGACCAGTTTATGATGCCTAAATATCAGATCAATTTGTAATACAAATGTTTTTTTCCTAATAGAACCTTAAAATACCCTGAATAACAGCTCAGAGACATTTATTATACTCTAAAAATTTCACTTATAAGTTCTAGGCTAAGGAAATAATCTCAAATATGAAAAATTGTGTTAGTGTTATTTGAAACAGTAGAACATTTAATTTCATACATGTATGCAATAAGGTGACAGATAACTGATTTAAAATTTCATGATTAAAATGTATTTATGAACAGATATAATCAAAGAATTATAAGATTAAAACTGAATTAAAAATAAATTATGCCAAGAAAACTTGAAAACTGATATTCTGAAATATTCATTGTGCTTCTACATAGGTGACATGACTGACTGGTGTTTTTCTTATTTATATTTTTATTAACTGTATAGATATAGTTATGATAAAAATTAAGTACTCAAAAGAAATGGAGATTGTTAATATATTTGCCACTGGAAAAAGAAAAATAGACATAATCAGTCTAAACTTTTAAATTCTCTTTGTCTTGAGCGATGCAATTTGTTTCTTTTTCTTAAATATTTAGAATGTGATGGCCATTATATCACGAAGTTTTCTGCAGAGAAAAGGTTTAAGGAAACAGAAAGAAGAAAACCTATCAAAGGAACTTAATAAAGAAGACTCTAGAGTGGAGATAATAATATATTTAATTAGGATAAAAATGAAAATATTTTCTAGAGAAACATCAAAGAACATTAACAGTTATATAACCTGAGGTTAATAGCAGTGTTGATTTTATAATTAGTTCAGGAAATTATTAATAACTAAGGTTGTTCTGGTACTAGATATATAGAGAGGGTTCTTGACCTCATGAGGGTATGTAAAGGGACAGCATTTAAACTTCTGCCACAATTCATATGGGCAAATTGGTATACTCCTAAAGAGGAGGAGTACTAGTACTCTAGTATTTTGTGAAGACAAGCAAGCATCTTAACTAAAAATTGTTAGTTGTTTGAACCATACCTTACTGTTGGTCAAAATCGATCTGTGATCTAATTTAAGGCCTAGTCTGTTAGGAGCCAAGCTTTCTTTTCTGGAATATCTATGAAAATCTTTTAAACTTATTTCTTGAAGAATCTACTTTTACAAAGAATTCTGCTGTACTGTTACACACACTGAATTTCCATCTGAGTTTACAAGAGAAGCCCTGAACTGCCTGAATTCCAGTTGATCTAGTTAGTTTAATAATCCTGAGAAGCAGAAGGAATTGGGCAACAGTAATTGACTATGTGAGAGAAATTATAACATTAATATGAGCACAAAACAAGAGGATTAGAAATAAGGAGCAAGTTCATAAGTGAAGAGAATCGCAGTCTGTAGTGTGAAATGACCTGGGTTCGAATCTAAGCATTTCATGTGTGTACACAGGAAACCTTAACTGTTTTGAGTCTTGGTCTCCTTTTTTGCAAAATTATGGTTAAGAGTAGTGCTTAGCTCAAGAAACTATTTTAAAGATAAAAAAAAATAAAACAAACAAAAAACTTGTGCACAATCCCTGGCGTAGTTAATGGTCAATGAATATTAGCTGTTTTCAAATATTTGTTTGGATAGTCCATTCAACTAAGATAAATATTGCTAGCTGAAGGCCTCTGTTTTGTTTTTTTTTAAACATCTATATTGGAGTATAATTGCTTTACAATGGTGTGTTAGTTTCTGCTTTATAACAAAGTGAATCAGCTGTACATATACATATATCCCCATATCTCCTCCCTCTTGTGTCTCCCTCCCACCCTCCCTATCCCACCCCTCTAGGTGGTAACAAAGCACCAAGCTGCTCTCCCTATGCTATGCGGATGCTTCCCACTAGCTGTCTATTTTACATTTGGTAGTGTATATAGGTCCAGGCCACTCTCTCACTTCATCCCATCTTACCATTCCCCCCTCCCTGTGTCCCCAAGTCCATTCTCTACTTCTGCATCTTTATTCATGCCCTGCCCCTAGGTTCTTCAGAACCTTTTTTTTTTCCTTCTTTTAGATTCCATATATATGTGTTAGCATATGATATTTGTTTTTCTCTTTCTGACTTACTTTACTCTGTATGACAGACTCTAGGTCCATCCACCTCACTACAAATAACACATTTTTATTTCTTTTTATGGCTGAGTAGTATTCCATTGTATATATGTGCCACATCTTTATCCATTCATCTGTCAATGGACACTTAGGTTGTAGTGTTTCCTTAATTTCTCTTTCAGATTTTTCATCATTAGTGTACAGGAATGCAAGAGATTTCTGTGCATTAATTTTGTATGCTGCTACTTTACCAAATTCTGATTAACTCTAAGAGTTTTCTGGTAGCATCATTAGGATTCTCTATGTATGGTATCATGTCTTCTGCAAAGAGTGACAGTTTTACTTCTTCTTTTCATTTTAGATTCCTTTTATTTCTTTTTATTCTCTGATTGCTGTGGCTAAAACTTCCAAAACTATGTTGAATAATAGTGGTGAGAGTAGTCAACCTTGTCTTATTCCTGATCTTAGTGGAAATGGTTTCAATTTTTCACTGTTGAGAACGATGTTGGCTGTGAGTTTGTCATATATGGCCTTTATTATTTTGAGGTAAGTTCCCTCTCTGCTTACTTTCTGGAGGGTTTTTATCATAAATGGGTGTTGAATTTTGTCAAAAGCTTTTTTGCATCTATTGAGATGATCATATGGTTTTTACCCTTCACTATGTTAATATGGTGTATCACACTGATTGATTTGCATATATTGAAGAATCCTTGTATTCCTGGGAAAAACTCCACTTGGTCATGGTGTATCTTCCTTTTAATGTGCTGTTGGATTCTGTTTGCTAGTATTTTGTTGAGGATTTTTGCATCTATGTTCATCAGTGATATTGGCCTGCAATTTTCTTTCTTTGTGGCATCTTTATCTGGTTTTGGTATCAGGGTGATCGTGGCCTTGTAGAATGAATTTGGCTGTGTTCCTCCCTCTCCTATATTTTGGAAGAGTTTGAGAAGGATAGGTGTTAGCTCTTCTGTAAATGTTTGATAGAATTCGCCTGTGAAGCGATCTGGTCCTGGGCTTTTGTTTGTTGGAAGATTTTAATCACAGTCTCAATTTCAGTGCTTGCAATTAATCTGTTTATATTTTCTATTTCTTCCTGGTTCAGTCTCGAAGGTTGTACTTTCCTAAGAATGTGTCTGTTTCTTCCAGGTTGTCCATTTTATTGGCATATATTTGCTTGTAGTAATCTCCTGTGATCTTTTGTATTTCTGCAGTGTCAGTTGTTACTTCTTTTTCATTCCTAATTCTATTGATTTGAGTCTTCTCCCTTTTGTTCTTGATGAATCTGGCTAATGGTTTATCAATTTTGGTTATCTTCTCAAAGAACCAGCTTTTGGTTTTATTGTTCTTTGCTACTGTTTTCTTCATTTTTTTTTCGTTTATTTCTGATCTGATCCTTATGATTTTTTTCCTTCTGCTAACTTTGGGTTTTTTTGTTCTTCTTTCTCTAATTGCTTGAGGTGCAAGGTAAGGTTGTTTATTTGAGGTGTTTCTTGTTTCTTGAGGTAGGATTGTATTGCTAGAAACTTCCCTTTTAGAACTGCTTTTGCTGCATCCCCTAGGTTTTGGGTCATTGTGTTTTCATTGTCATTTTTTTCTAGGTATTTTTTGATTTCCTCTTTGATTTCTTCAGTGATCTCTCAGTTTTTAAGTAGTATATGGTTAGCCTCCATGTGTTTGTATTTTTTACAGATTTTTCCTGTAATTGATATCTAGTCTCATAGCATTGTGGTCAGAAAAGATACTTGATAAAATTTCAATTTTCTTAAATTTACCAAGGCTTGATTTGTGACCCACGATATGATCTATCCTGGAGAATGTTCCATGAGAACTTGAGAAGAATGTGTATTCTGTTGTTTTTGGATGGAATGTCCTATAGATATCAATTAAGTCCATGTTGTTTAATGTACCATTTAAAGCTTGTGTTTCCTTATTTATTTTCATTTTGGATGATCTGTCCATTGAAAGTGGGGTGTTAAAGTCCCCTACTATGATTGTGTTACTGTCGCTTTCCCCTTTTATGGCTGTTAGCGTTTGCCTTATATATTGAGGTGCTGCTGTGTTGGGTGCATAAATATTTACAATTGTTATCTCTTCTTGGATTGATCCCTTGATCATTATGTAGTGTCTTTCTTTGTCTCTTGTAATAGTGTTTATTTTAATGTCTATTTTGTCTGATATGAGAACTGCTACTGCAGCTTTCTTTTGATTTCCATTTGCATGGAATATCTTTTTCCATCCCATCACTTTCAGTCTATATGTGTCCCTAGGTCTGAAGTGGGTCTCTTGTAGACAGTGTATATATGGGTCTTGTTTTAATTGTCCATTCAGCTAGTCTATGTCTTTTGGTTGTAGTATTTAATCCATTTACATTTAAGGTTATTATCGATATGTATGTACCTGTTACCATTTTCTTAATTGTTTTGGGTTTGTTAGTGTAGGTCTTTTCCTTCTTTCATGTGTCCTGCCTAGAGAAGTTCCTTTAGCATTTGTTGTAAGGCTGGTTTGGTGGTGCTGAATTCTCTTAGCTTTTGCTTGTCTGTAAAGTTTTAAATTTCTCTGTGGAATCTGAATGAGATCCTTGCTGGGTAGAGTAATCTTCGTTGTATTTTTTTCCCTTTCATTACTTTAAATATGTCCTGCCACTCTCTTCTGGCTTGCAGAATTTCTGCTGAAAGATCAGCTGTTAACCTTATGGGGATTCCTTTGTATGTTATTTGTTGTTTTTTTCCCTTGCTGTTTTTAATATTTTTTCTTTTTATTTAATTTTTGATAGTTCGATTAATATGTGCCTTGGCATGTTTCTCCTTGGTTTTATCCTCTATGGGACTCTCTGTGCTTCCTGGACTTGATTAACTATTTCCTTTCCCGTATTAGGAAGTTTTCAACTATAATCTCTTCAGATATTTTCTCAGTCCCTTACTTTTTCTCTTCCTCCTCTGTGACCCCTATAATTTGAATGTTGGTGCATTTAATGTTTTCCCAGAGGTCTCTGAGACTGTCCTCAATTCTTTTCATTCTTTTTTTCTTTATTCTGCTTTGCAGCAGTTATATCTACTATTTTATCTTCCAGGTCACTTGTCCATTCTTCTGCCTCAGTTATTCTGCTACTGATTCCTTCTAGAGAATTTTTAATTTCATTTATTGTGTTGTTCATCACTGTTTGTTTGCCCTTTAGTTCTTCTAGGTCCTTGTTAAAAATGTCTTGTATTTTCTCCATTCTGTTTCCAAGATTTTGGATCATTTTTGCTATCATTACTCTGAATTCTTTTTCAGGTAGACTGCCTATTTCTTCCTCATTTCTTTGGTCTGGTGGGTTTTTATCTTGCTCCTTTATCTGCTGTGTGTTTCTTGTCTTCTCATTTTGCGTAAGTTACTGTGTTTGTGGTCTCCTTTTCACAAGCTGCAGGTTCATAGTTCCTGTTGTTTTTGGTGTCTGCCCCCAGTGGGTAAGGTTGGTTCAGTGGGTTTGTAGGCTTCCTGGTGGAGGGGACTAGTGCCTGTCTGGTGGATGAGGCTGGATCTTGTCTTTCTGTTCGGCAGGACTTCGTCCAGTGGTGTGTTTTGAGGTGTCTGTTACCTTATTATGATTTTAGGCAGCCTCTCTGCTAATGGGTGTGGTTGTGTTCCTCTGTTGCTAGTTGTTTGGCATAGGGTGTCCTGCACTGTAGCTTGCTGGTCATTGAGTGGAGCTGGTTCTTAGCTTTGAGGTGGAGATCTCTGGGGGAGCTTTCACCGTTTGATATTACATGGAGCTGGGAGGTCTTTGGTAGACCAATGTCCTGAACTCGTCCTGAGGCTCTCCCACCTCAGAGGCACAGGCCTGACATTTGGCCAGAGCACCAAGACCCTGTCAGCCACATGGCTGATAGTGTT
Source organism: Neophocaena asiaeorientalis asiaeorientalis (assembly GCF_003031525.2). NCBI lineage: Eukaryota > Metazoa > Chordata > Mammalia > Artiodactyla > Phocoenidae > Neophocaena > Neophocaena asiaeorientalis. The sequence continues at coordinate 2,983,932 of NW_020185325.1, read as the reverse complement.
GGAGCATTTCCTGCAGAGGTAGGTTGTGGCTGTGGCTCTCCGTGAGGACAGGGACACTGACAGCAGAAGTTCTGGGAGGTACTCCTTGGCGTGAGCCCTCCCAGAGTCCGCCCTACACAGGAAAGCTTCTTAACTGTTTTGAGTCTTGTTCTCCTTTTTTGCAAAATTATGGTTAAGAGTAGTGCTTAGGTCAAGAAACTTTTTTAAAGGTAAAAATAAACAAAACAAACAAAGAAAGCTTGTGCACAATGCCTGGCATTTTAATGGTCAATAAATATTAGCTGTTTTTAAAGATTTGTTTGGATAGTCCATTCAGCTAAGATAAATTTTGCTACCTGAAGGTCTCTGTTCAGGTCTATTTCAGTATGAATTATTCTTGATGGAGAGAAGTGCAAGACATAAGAATATTGGTTCCCTCTTAGATTAGAATCTCAGAAGTTTTGATTGGGTGCTGATTCTTAAAAAATATATTTTAACCTGTACTCAAGTATCTTTCCTATGTCCTCATTGTGAACTAAACTGTATTTTAGGATATATTTCTACAAAAAAAGGTAATATATTTCTGGACATAAAAGATTAATGTTTAAAGAAATATAAAATTTCAATTATTTTGTTAAATTTCAGTTTTAGTAATAAGGTCTAGGAAAAAGGAGAGTAGATATACAATGTAAATGTTTGCTAAATTAATGGGTAGGTGAATGAATGAACAAATTATTAAATGAATTGAATTAAGTGAGTTTATAGGGGAGAAAGCAATACAGTATACATGCATCCAAACTGAATTGTGTTAGAATGATAGAAAAGTAGTGATGATATATTGTTATAAATATGTGGTTTATGAGGTCTTATTAAAAATGAGATAAGGAAGAGCTAAAGATTAATATCTTTTAGAAGATTCCTTAGGTAATATTGAAAATATCAAACTTCTTGTTGCTTAAGAGTGAACAAGGATAGGTTATAAAATTTATAAAAATAGAACCAAAGGAGACAATTACATAAAAATAAGGGAAACATGGCTTCTATAACTTTTTCTGAGCACATTCTTCTGTAAAATTATATTTGAACTCTTAAGCTTATTAGCGTACTATATGTGGCACTAGTGATTTATGATTTGACAACAAAATATACATGTTAATGACTAAATGCCATTTACATTTTAGTGGATCAAACTATTGATCAACTATCAAGATTTAGTGATATACCACAATACCTGCTCTGACTGTGAAAAGCATAGGTGTTGTGAATATTACGCTCAAGTATTTAGCTACTTTGGGAGAAAAGGTATCAAAGACTATAATTAACAAAAATATCAAAATTTAACATAATTATTTCTTTCTAAAATGTCACATTAGGCTTTAAAATGCCCGTGTTAGGGAAATAAGTCACTTTTCTGCCGAAGGCATTTTTATCATACCTTACTTAAGAAGTATTATCATGACTTTTTAGTCATATGGCAGCAGACTATTTTATATTTTAATAATAGTTATTTAATATTTTTTGGCATAGCATCATTTTTTGTGCAAAATTTTATATAGGAAATAATTTTGGAAAACAAAGCTTCAAGCTGGAAGCAAAGAAAATCATAGAAATACATTGTGTATTTTATAGTTCAATTCAAAATTATCAAAACCCATTTTTGGCTTTGTTGTTTTACTAAACTATTATTAAAACACCTGCCTATTAAACATTGAAGAAAGTACCTGCCATAGGTACAACTGTAATACTTAAGAACTAGCCTCAGAATATCCAGGTTCTCTGTTAAGCAGAGCAAAGATAAAGCAGATCTATATAGATTCTTTGCTACTGCAGAAAGTTTGCAGAACCTCAGAGGCTTTCTGCTCCTAAAGCAACAAAAGATTTCCTCACAAGGCCCAAAGGTGCCCAGCTTGGTGATGAGGTCCTGGGCCTAACCCACTGAGCCACAAAACCTGGAGAAAAAATTCCTCAACAATAATGTAAAGTGTCCTTTTGAGTCAGTGGTTGATATAACATGATATGACAGGAAATGTCACATTGTTGAGACCGTCTATTTACTTTATCACCTCTCAAATATTAGTTGACTTATGGTCACACTGGATTAACCCAGATGAGAAGAATGTGGGTTTTTTTTCTTGTTTCTTTTCTTTAAAGCATACTATATCATCAGTAATAAAATCAGCACCCTGAAAAAAAAAATCAGCACCCTGAAGACAGTTTTCAAAGAGAAGTTATCTTATGGAACTTCTTTTAGTCACTTTTCAAAGGTAGCTATATTTACTACTCTAATTTTCCTGTTTGGTAAAGGAAAAGTATCATTTCTGAAATATTTTTCTATTTGATCTATTTGCTCCCTCTGAAATATATTCTAACACAATATTACACTCAGTGTATGTTCTACTCGCCATCTGTGACAAGATTTATAAGTACCCAACCAATTTGTGCACTACCAGTTTAAAGGTTTAGGCAGTCTCTTCTGGGTCAAATTGCTTTCCTTGTCCTAATGTCAGTGAAGCCTCAGGCCTAGATGAGCTCTTCTCAGATCCTTATATCCCTAGCAAAGCCAGACCTTTCTCCCTGTGCCTCAGATTCATCTGATTCAGCATCAAGGTAAACTCAGACTGGGACTTCTGTTCTTGGCAAAGATGGAGAATAGGGTCTGAATATCTTCTTCCACCCAGAGTTAATAAAAGACTAAACAAAATGTGCAAGACAGTGGACATTTCACAATAAAAGTGAGTAGTCTTTGAGAGATAGGGAACAAAGTGTGTAAGTCTTCTAGTGTCACAGCTTTCTACTGGGACATTTTCAAGAATACGGTATGAGGATGGGGAACCCTGTGAGAGCCTGACAAATGCCCTGATTTGAGGAGATGGAGCTGAGGGTCTGGAGAGACTAAGGGTAGAGTTCTCAAGGCAGAGCATTAGAAAGGAGAGAGCAGAATGGAGATAGAAACTATTTGAGGCCAGGGAAGGAGACACCTAAAAGGATTAGAGGTGACAGGAGGGACAGGAATTTACATCAGACCTGAAATAAATCATAATGCTACTAGTAAGAGTTGAAGACTCCACAGTTCACTGGACATGCAAAGTAGGATTTTGTATTAGTAGTGGGACAAAAGTAACCCTAGGTCAAGTGTACTCTGGTCCTATTTAATAAAACCTAAAAGCAAGAACCAAAATAATCAAACTACAAGTAACTTAAATATTTCTAGGAAGAAAATTCAAGAATATGCCTAGTAATAAAAAATATCCAGAACGTAAAAAAGTAAAATTCACAATGTTTGACATCAAACCTATCAATTTTAATAGAAGCAGGAAAATACAACTTATCATAAGGAGTAAAATCAATCAATTAAAACTGACTCAAATAATACAGATGATAGAATTAGTTACTAGGACATTAAAACAGTTATTATAACTGTACTGCACATGTACAAAAAGGAAATAATGAAGATTTTAAGTGTGAACATGCAAGATATTAAAAAAGGTATAAATCTGACTTTTAAGGAAGAAAATTACAATGTCTGAGTTGTTAAGTACCACAGATGACATAAGCAGCAGATTAGATATTTCCAATAAAAAGAGTAGTGAGAATGAAGTTATAGAAATGGAAATTACTCAAAGGTAGAACACAAGAAAAAAATGGCTGGAAAATAAATGAACAGAGCATAAGTGAGGTGTGAGACAACCTCAAACAATGTTATTGGAAGCCTCAAAGTAGGGGGTTAAAGAACTATTTGAAGGAATAATGATTTCACATTTAGCATATTTGATAAAATCCACAAATCTGCAGATACAAGCAGTTTAACAGACCCTAACTGCAAGAAACATGAATAAATGACCATCAGGGCAAATTAGATTACTTAATATCAATAACAGTGAGAAAAATCTTAAAATCAGCTTTAAAAAAAGACATTATGTACAGAAAAGCAAAGATAAGGATGGCTGTACTTTTCTTGGGCAAAAACTGTCCAAACCAGAAAATTCTGGTGAGTGACTTCTTTAAAGAAGTAAAAAGAAAAAAAAAATCAAAATAGAAAAGAATGTTATCATAAAAATCTCTACCAAGCAAAAATATCTTTCAAAAATGAAGGTTAAATAAAGACTTTGCAGACACATAAAAGTTGAGAGGATTCATCACCAGCATACTCACACTATAAGAAATGTTAACAAGAAATCTATCGAGCAGAAGAAAAATGACACCAAATGGCAGTATGGACAGAATGTTAAAAATTTTCAATTTTCTCAAAAAAAGGTAAAAATTAACAAAGGGCAAAGAAAGATGAGACAGAGGAAATGAGTAGCAACATGGTAGACTTAAACCAAAGTGTATCAATAATCATTTTCAGTGTAAAAGGTCTACACTTCAATAGAAAGAGATTGCCAGATTTTATTTAAAAAACAAGTAGATGCTACCTATAAGATTTCCATTTTAAATATAAAAGGTGAAATAGTTTAACACAAAAAAATGTTAAAAACTATACAGTTCAATGCTAAATAAAAAGAATGTTGTAATGGCTTTTCTAAAATAAAGTCAATATCAGAGAAAAGGATATTGCTAGGAAATATGAAGCTTATTTCATAATGATAAAAGGGTCAATTCATCAAGAGGACCTAATCTTAAATGTTTATGGATCTAATAAAATAAGTTAAAAAACAGAACTTCAAGGAGAAATAGACAAAGTAGTTCAAGATTTTAATATTCCTTTTTCAACTTTACTGAATTCACTTATTAGTTCTAACAGGTTTTTTGTGTGTGTGTGAAGTATTTAGAGTTTTCTATATATAATATCATGTCATCTGAAAATAGCGACAGGTTTACTTCTTCCTTTCCAATTTGGATACCTTTAATTTCCTTTTCTTGCTTAATTGCTCTGGCATATCAACATCTGTGGAATAATGCTAAAGTAGTGTGTAAAGTGTATAGCATTTTGATATTTCTGTTAGACATCTCTAAGTAAATGTTTAAAAGAGTGATTTAATATAGAAATTTAGAGTTATGTTAAAAAGTAAGGATTGTAACATACTCTAAAATTTATGTTTGGAGTATGTTAAAAATCTAACTTAGTCTCATATTTCAGAAATATGGAGCTAAATTTATATATATATATACACATATATATATATATTTTTTTATAAGCCTTCATGAAATGACTTAGACAGCTAAGGAATGAGAGGAGAAGATGATCCTATACCCAGTATTTAGAGAATAGATGGAGAAGATTTAATCAATAAAGAGGACTGAGGGGCTTCCCTGGTGGCGCAGTGGTTGAGAGTCTGCCTGCCGATGCAGGGGACATGGATTCGTGCCCCGGTCCGGGAAGATCCCACATGCCACGGAGCGGCTGGGCCCGTGATCCATGGCCGCTGAGCCTGCGTGTCCGGAGCCTGTGCTCCGCAACGGGAGAGGCCACAACAGTGAGAGGCCCGCGTACTGCAAAAAATAAAAAATAAAAAAATAAAGAGGACTGAGAAGAAGCAGACTCTAAATTACGAGCCAGATAAGTAGAGGGTTGTTTCTCAGATTTGAGAAGTGATGCATTTCAAGGGGTAATGGAAGAACACCTACCAAAACTTCAAGTGAAATGAGGGGAAAAAGGTGGCTAGGGGCTGTAGTTGCAAAAAGGATTGTTGAAGACCATGATCTAACAGTTTTGATGATGGAGCTGAGAATGGTATTGAGATTATATTGGGTTCTAGAGTAAATGGTTACTGAGGAAGTACAAATATCAGTTTTAGAACTTGTACGCAGTTTTGCCATTGATATTAAAAATATTCAAACAGCTTCATGGAGCAGGGGATCTCAGAAGGGTTTAGATTTTCTTCTTATTGTAAATTATGGATGTTCCTATAGTATGGTTTTGTACTAATGAGTATAATCTAGGAGAGAGGGAGATATGATGCAAAAGGGGAAAAGGTGAATAATTGTAAGAGCTTAGTCTCAAAAATTCAAGATGGTGTAAGATTCCAACAGTGTTACAGATTTGAACTTTGATTGACTCAGGAACATTTATTCAATTGTAACTAGGGAACATACAAAGAATATGGGTAGTAATGCAGGCAATTTGTAAATTGGTAAAAGCAAAAGGAGGAAGTTTCTATCCATTTTTTAAGTATTCTCAGTAAATATGAGGTAAAGCTATCAAATTAAAGCGATTATGGAAGTGGTAGAGGTATAAAGCAAGATGTGAAGGTAAGAAATAATTGTCTCAGGGGAAGGAAAAGTTAAGTCCTATAGTATCCAGGCAGTTTTGAGTGCTGAACTGATGTTTGCAGTCATTATCTTAGAGTAAAACAGTCTGAGTTATTGTTGTTTTTTACTTTCTTCCATGAGTTCTTGCACTCAGGCCAAAAGAGGACATAGTTAGGTTTAACCAGTATTAAAAAGTTTCCAGACATCCAGTAGAGCTAAGAGTATTTCCACAGAACTGAGTATATGAATATGATAGGAAATTATAGTTGTCAATGGAACAATGAAGACATGAGGAAAGTTGATGGGTACAGAGGAAAATGGTGGAGGCAATGAATAGGAAATCTAACTTTGGTGAAGAAGTTTTGGAGTTCACAGTCTAGGACAGGAGGAGGAAATGCAGAAGATGGTTGTAAGATAATGAAATCATTGATTTGAGATTTAAAAGGTAAAAGAAAAGGTATAGCATGTGCCCATGTGAGTGGGATAGTGAAAGAAGGGGCAGATGAGTAGGTCAAAAAACATGGCTTGACTGGATAAACCATCTACGTGTGTACTGAAATTCCAGAGAAGGATGGCAGAATGTATAAAGGAAAATAGTAAGCCTCTGTTGATGAAGTCATAAGTAAGCTTTTTGTTGATAAATCCAAACGATCCTAATGGATGAGAGGCATGGAGGGAGTAGCATGAAAGTGATTAGCTGGGAGCAATGTCTAGCAATGGTAGGTACTGTCAGGATATGATCATTATCTTGGTCAGTTTTACTCTGAGCTTATACCAGTATTTTTATTTATTTATTTATTTAATTTCAGGTCATTTTGATTTTTCTCCTGAGACAACTCAGTAGTTTTGCTTCATTTCTAAAGCCTAATTCCTGCTTCCTTCTCTATTCCTAACTAGGTTCTAGGAAGGATATATGTGTGTTATTATTCATGCAGCATATAATTATTTAGTACTTACTATGTGTCAGTGATGTAATAGTAGGTTTGGGTTACTATCAACTATGATTTGGACATTTAACATAAAGTTCTTGTCTTTTAGCTTTTAAAATGTGGTTATCATATGTATCAGTTGACCTTCTTTGAAAATGAATTGAGTATTGAATTGAAAATCTTCCTCAGTTCTATTCCCAAGCCAGATTCTTATGAATATATAAGAACTTTAGAGAGATTAAGTGACAAAATAGGAAGCACAGTACTTGTGTACTTTTACTATTGTGTACAATTAATGTCCTAACAACTGTGAACAACACTCTAGATCTCATTTCAGACATTGAAAGTAGCGTCTATTGATTTGCTCACTTTTTGTTTACATTTACCACATTTGTTCCAGTATATATCAGGTTTGTGCAACCATTGCTTTGTTGGATTTTTATCAAGTCCCATATTGATTATTTAATGTCTTTCTATAGATCTCATTTTGTGTTGTTAAAAAAAAACAACAAACACCTGTTTGAAAGTTTATGGCAAATCCACATTGTACAGAGCACATGCCTTTAATGTCTCCAGAAGAAAAAAAGCCTTAATATTTGCACTTTGGGGCACAGTTTAACAGAGAGGGCATTAAAAAAAAGTATGGGTGGAGGTGAATAAATACTTTGAGTAAAATGTTACCTTTGTCTTATGCATAGAATGTCTTTTGATATAGTAAGTAGTCTTTAAAAGATAGAAATGCTGTGTGATAGGTAAAACAGTAATTGTTAAATTTCTCAAAATCTTATATTTTTCGCCATACTTAGTGTATGTTATTTATCAAATATTTTGGTGTGAATTGTGATTTTTTTCTTCTAAACCTTTCTTGTAAAAAAAGTGGATTTCTGCTAATAAATTCAACAGATCTTTAATATTTTATATTCCTTTGAACTGTGTCTTCATATTTGAATACTTGATACCTTATTTTATTATGTAATTTGTACAATAGTGGTGAGTATTAATGTTAGTGCAGCCATATACTTGTAATGTCTGGGAGTGTATGGTTATTGTGGAAGAAATAGTTTGTCAGTGTTTGCCAGTTTGCAGTAACTTAGTGTGAGAGCTTAAAATAGATGAATGAATAAATAAATAAATAAGTACAAAAAACCACCCCACAAACAAACACTGAAAACAAACAAAGAAAAGAAATAGACCAGAACATCAATCATTGAAATAGATCGTAACAGTAAAATAGTTAAGTTAGTACCTTTCAGGATAAATGTTCATGGTAAATTTATAAGAGAAAAGAACTTCAAAACAGCAGGATCATATTTGGAAATTAATAAATAAGTTGTGACATATTTATACAAGGAAAACTATACTTCAAGAAAGCTAAAATAAGTATTGTTACAAAAGAAAAACATTGATGATTCTCACAGTTTTAAGCAAACACACAACGCAAAAGAGCATATGTATTTTGATTCCATGTGTGTCAAGTTCAAAACAAGCAAAACTTTTTAAGTTTATATAATTGGTGATTGAAGAATGGAAAGAATTTGTTTAACCCAATTCTGATTGCACAAAATCACCCTCACCCATATGTCTTACATAAGCATATACACACACTCATACACATGCATACATAAATGTGTATACAACATGTTACATTGATTTAAGGAATATCTTTGGTACTTGGAGAATATTTTCCTTTGATTTAGCAATGTTTAATGATGAAAATATAAATCTTTAAAATAATTTGCACACTCAAAGAAATTTAATGTCCTCCGATATTAAAAGTAAAGATAACTGCATTGACCTTGATTTTGCAATTTCTTTAACCTCATAAATATATTCAGCATAATAAAACATTATTATAGCCTGTTTTATGTAAGTTTTAATGTTCACTATTTTATAACTAAGAGAAGAAAGTTATAAAAGATTTATACTCTTTTACTATAAAAGCTGTAAGAATTATGTACTGAGTGATCAGAAATAAATTCACAAGGAATTAAAAATGTAGTAACAAATTTGTTTTGTTGAAACATATTTGTTTAGAATTATTGATTATGTTTGATGTGTAGCATATTTCCCAAATACTGTGTGTGTGCATGAGTATATGGGGTGTGAGGGAGGTGTAGGGAAGGGTGTTATAAATAGAATCCAATGTGACATGGGTAAGTATGCTAGCTTTGTAGTTTTTGTAAAGTTTGATTTTTAAACTATCATCAAGAATAAAACTACTATAACCACTTTAAAATTGTCTGATGGGACAATATGTATATACAGAGAAAGAAAAGCAATAATAATTTTGAAAATAATTTAATAAATGTAAACACAGTTCTGTTTCTTTTATAGTAAATATGTAGAATTATGTCTTGTGGATTGCTTTGTTTGCTTCATATATTGTTTGTGAGAAGCATCCAAGGATTTATGTGTAGGAAAATTTGATTCATTCTTGTGGCTGAATAGTACTCCTTTATATGAATATACTACAATTACTGTTTGACAAATTGTCAATTCTACGATTGATAAATATGTCAACATTTTTGGGCATTTTGGTGGTTCCAGTTTTTATCTATTAAAATCATGTGCACTTCTTTTGGTAGATATTCGTATACATTTCGGATGGATATATAACTAGGAGTATAATGGCTAAGTCATGAGGCATATGTGTGTTTAGCATTAATATATACTGGGAAGATAGTTTTCCAAAGAAGTTGTGCCATTTTATATATGAACAGTGTATGAGTTCCAGATGCTGCATATCTTCACCAGAATTTGGTGTTGTCTTTTTCATTTTATCCATTCTCATGGGTCTGTAGTGGTATTATATTTTGGTTTTGGTTGGAATTTCTCTGATAACTAGTAAAGTTGAGTGTCCTGTCATGCACCTCTTAGACATTTGAATTTCTACTTTTGTATAGTGCTGTTCAAGTTTGCCTTTTAAGAATATTCCTGGAGAGTTTATGTGAACTCTTTTTTTTTTTTTTGTCTTTGTTTTTTAATTTAAAAAAATTTTAACTATAGTTAATTTACAATGTGTTAGATTCTGGTATACAGCAAAGTGATTCAGCTATATATATATAGTTGCATATTCTTTTCCATTATAGTTTATTACAAGATATTGAATATAGTTCCCTATTCTATACAGTGGAACCTTGTTGTTTATTTATTTTATATATAGTAGTTTGTATTTGCTAATCCCAAACTCCTAAATTATCCCTTCTTCCCACATCCTTTCCCCTTTGGTAACCATAAGTTTGTTTTCTATGTCTGTGAGTCTATTCCTGTTTCGTAAATAAGTTCATTTGTAACATACTTTACGTTCCACATATAAGTGAATCATCTGATACTTGTCTCTGACTTACTTCACATAGTATGATAATCTGTAGGTACATCCATGTTGCTGCAAGTGGCATAATTTCATTCTTTTTTATGGCTGAGTAATATTCCATGGCATATATGCATGTATATATATATATATATACACACACACACACCATATATACCACATCTTCTTTATCCATCCATCTATGGACATTTAGGTTGTTTCCATGTCTTGGCTATTGTAAATATTGCTGTGATGAACATTGGGGTGCATGTATGTTTTTAAATTAGAGTTTGGTCTGGATTTATGCCAGGAGTGAGATTGCTGGATCATATGGTAATTCTATTTTTAGTTTTCTGAGGCACCTCCATACTGTTTTCCATAGTGGTTGTACCAACTTACATTCCCACCAGCAGTGTAGGAGGGTTCCCTTTTCTCCACACCCTCTCCAGCATGTATTATTTGTAGACATTTTGATGATGGCCATTCTGAGCGGTGTGAGGTGGTACCTCATTGTAGTTTTGATTTGCATTTCTCTAATGATTAGTGATATTGAGCAAAATGTGCCTATTGACCATCTGAGTGTCTTCTTTGGAGAAATCTCTAGTTAGATCTTCTGCCCATTTTTTGATTTGGTCATTTGTTTTTGTTACTGAGTTGTATGAGCTATTTGTATATTTTAGAAATTAAGCCCTTATTGTTCGCATCATCTGCAAATATTGTCTCCCAGTCCGTAGCTTGTATTTTCATTTTGTTTATGGCTTCCTTTGCTGTTCAAAAGCTTATAAATTTCAATAGGTTCCATTGGTTTATTTTTGCTATCATTTCTATTGACTTGGGAGACTGACCTAAGAAAAATCTGCTAAGATTTATGTCAGAAAGTTTTGCCTATGTTCTCTTCTAGGAGTTTTATGGTATCAAGTCTTATATTTATGTCTTTAAGCCATTTTGAGTTTATTTTTCTGTATGGTGTGAGGAAGTGTTCTAACTTCATTGATTTACATGTGGCTATCCAGCTTTCCCAACACCACTTTCTGAAGAGACTGTCTTTTATCCATTGCATATTCTTGCCTCCTTTGTTAAGGATTAGTTGACCATAGGTGTGTGGGTTTATTTTTATCCCATTGATCCATATGTCTGTACTTGTGCCAATACCAAGCTGTTTTTTGTTTGTTTGTTTTTTGTGGTACACAGGCCTCTCACTGCTGTGGCCTCTCCCGTTGCAGAGCACAGGCTCTGGACGCACAGGCTCAGCGGCCATGGCTCACGGGCCCAGCCGCTCCATGGCATGTGGGATCTTCCCGGACCAGGGCATGAACCCATGTCCCCTGCGTCAGCAGGCGGACTCTCAACCACTGTGCCACCAGGGAAGCCCACCAAGGTGTTTTGATTTCAGTAGCTTTGTAGTGTTGTCTGATGTCTGGAAGGTTATGCCTCCAGCTTTGTTCTTTTACCTCAGGATTGCTTTGGCAATTCTGGATCTTTTATGGTTCCACATAAATTTTAAGATTATTTCTTCTAGTTCTGTGTGAAATATCGTGGGTAATTTGGTAGAGATCACAGTAAATCTGGATCTTGCTTTATGTAGTATGGCCATTTTAACAAAGTATTAATTTTTCCTATCTAAGAGTGTATGCGCTCTTTGCATTTCTTTGAATCATCTTCAATTTCCTTGTTATCAAGGTTTTCTAGTTCTCCTTTGTCAGGTTTATTCCTAAATATTCTTTTTTTTTATGTGATTTTGAAATGGATTTTTTTTTTTTAACTTTCCCTTTCTGATATTTCATTGTTAGTGTAAAAAGTACAGTTGATTTCTGTATGTTTATCCTGTACCTGGCTGGGTAGTGTCCTAGGTTGTAGGGTTTTTTTCCCTTCTGCACTTTTAATATATCATGACACTCCCTTCTGGCCTGCAAATTTTCTGCAGAAAAATCAGCTGATATCCTTATTGGGGGTTCCCTTGTATATTTATCTTTATTTTTCTCTTGCTGCCTTTAAAAATATTTCTTTGCATCTTTAAATTTTGCCATTTTAATTATGTTGTGTCTTGGTGTGGGTCTTTTGGGCTTATCTTGTTTGGGACTTTCTGTGCTTCCTGTACTTGGATATCTGTTTCCTTACTCAAGTTTGCAAAGTTTTCAGCCAAAATTTCAAGATATATATTTTCCATGTCCTTTTCTGCTTCTGGGACCCCTATAATGTGAATTTTGGTATGCTTACTGGTCCAGAAGTCCTTTAAGCTTTTCTCATTTTTTAAACTTTGTTTTCTTTTCCCTGTTTTGATTGTTATTCTACCCTCTAGATTACTTACGAATTCTTCTATATCACCTAGTCTGCTATTAATTTTTCCTAGTGAGTTTTTTATTTCAGTTGCCATAGTCTTCATTTATGGTTCTTTTTTATATTTTCTAGTTCTTTGGTATAATTCTTACTGTGTTCATCTATTGTTTTCCCTAATCCAGTTAGCAGTCTTATTACTAATGCTTTGAACTCTTTATCTGGTAAATTGTTTAATTCTGCTACAGTATTTTTTTTTTTCAGGAGTTTTCTCTTGCTCTTTCAATTGATTACATTTTCCTCTGTCTTCTCATTTTGTTAACTTTCTCTGTCTCTATGAAATTAAGTAAAATAGTTACCTGTTTCAGTCTTGAAGGTGTGTCCTTGTGTGGGAGAATCCCTGTATAGCCTGAGGGTGCCCCATGGCGTGGTGGGAGAGCTGTATCTGGCATGAACACATATCACATCTTTCCCCAAATTGTGTTGGCAGCTATCACTGGTAGGAAGTTTGGCTGGAGATAGGGGGACTAGGGCCAGAGCCATATGTGAGCCAGGACTTCCCTTCTGCTCAGTGGGCCTCACTGCCCTATTAGGGAGGGTGGGTCAGATTCCATGTTTCTGGAGCAGAAGCCTTGAGTTTGAGTTAGAGCCCTCTCTGTTCCCTTTAAGTGTGTGCTTTGCCCCTTCCCAGAACTGGCACCCTCACCCCGGAGGGGAATAGTGCTGGAGTAAGAGAGGCTGATGTGGGTGCTTGGTGTGGGTCCAGGCATGGGCTGGGTCTGTCTCATCTGTAGTCAGAGACCTGGACTGCTTCTGAGGTGCTGTCTGTGTAAGCGCCAGTAATGGCTACCCCATCCGGCTCAGACACTGCTCTAGGTTTGAGCTACCTTAGTGCCTCACAACCAAGTTCTCACTTCAGCCATGGCATCCGTCACCCCATTGTGGAGCTGGGTCATGAAGCAAGCAGGGCTGGAACAGGAGCTCAGTTCAGACTGGAGTACACTCCAGGGCAGTTGTGGGAAACTGGCTAATGACCCTCACAGTTTCAATCCACTCTCTGCCCTGTTTTGGGAGTAAGCAAGCTTGTGCGTGCTCCTCATGAGTGGAGTCTGGGATCCCACAGCCTTCCTGTTAGTCCCACCAGCCCTTCAGCCAGCCAAGGGGACTCATCTTTACAGTTTTTGGACCTCAGGGCTGGGCGCTCAATATGTGATTTGAACCACTCACTCTCCAAGGAGGATCCCTGCTTGTGTAATTCCCCTCTGCTGAGTCCTCTCCCAGGGGCCCAGGTCCTGACCTCATTACTTGTCTTACCTTCCTAACTGATTCTGTGTGGATCTTTCTTACAGCCTTGGTTGTACAGGAGTCCTTCTCTAGTTAGTTTTCAGTGAGAATTATTGCACATGTAGATGTATTTTTGATGTGTTTGTGTGGGAAGGTGAGTTCCACATCCTCTTACTCTGCCATCTTGATCTCTCTCCCTGGGAGTTTGCCACATTAACTTTTAACATAGTGTTACACACATGTACATACACACAAAGTATTACAAGTGACATTATATTAAGATAATGCAAATAATTATGTTAATATTGATGCGATCCAAAATTATCAGCATAACAAAAAACCCCACATAATGTAAGTAAAATAGCTGAAATATAAATGTGTTTTAAAAATGTAAGTATGAGTCCATAATGTATTTTCTCTTTTAAAAAAAAAAAAAAAAGAATAGTCATTCCTAGTTGTTTGCAGTGAAAAGGCCTAGAAACAATGACTAAATCCTTCACAGTGTACAGTTGTAGTATCAGATATAATCTGTAACTAAAAGGAAAACAGGGCTCTTTGAGGGGATGTGATTAATCCCACATTTGGAACAGGAGTTTTTTGAGACTGGAATACCTTGTCATGTAAAAAGTTTCAGATAACAAAGACTATTAGGATCATGTCAGAATGGCCTAAATTTTAACTTGAAAGTTCTCTTATTAGCCAAATATAGGATGCTTGAGCATCAATAAAAATAACTTCAATTATTTGAAGTATATCAAATATGTCAAAATTCATTAATTGTTCCTCCTTGTAAGGTACTGTGGAAGATGGAATAAGGTAACAGTCTCACTTGCATGGAGCTAAAGAAAAATAAACTGGAATTCAAGACCCCCCCGGTCAAAAAGGTTTGAGAATTTAACATCTTATTATTATGAAAACTAGTAAATAACAAGACACTCATTTTTTTTAACATCTTTATTGTAGTATAACTGCTTTAATTAAGGTGACCATATGTGCATGGGTTTATCTCTGGGCTTTCTATCCTGTTCCATTGATCTATATTTCTGTTTTTGTGCCAGTACCATACTGTCTTGGTTACTGTAGCTTTGTAGTATAGTCTGAAGTCAGGGAGCCTGATTCCTCCAGCTCCATTTTTCTTTCTCAAGACTGCTTTGGCTATTTGGGGTCTTTTGTGTTTCCATAAAAGTGGTGAAATTTTTTGTTCTAGTTCTGTGAAAAATGCCAGTGGCAGTTTGATAGGGATTGCATTGAATCTGTAGATTGCTTTGGGAAGTGTAGTCATTTTCACAATGTTGATTCTTCCAAAGATACTCATGTTTAACCTCCAGTTCCTACATGAACAGTACCTCATGAAACCAAATAATTGATGAGAGGAAGTTTAAGTTTCTCTAAAGAAATGTTCCCACTAAAAATGAAGTATTAATGATTCTGAATATTACTCTTATGCCAACGTCTAATAGAATAATGAATCTAGGCAATGATTATCAAAGTCCATTACTATCATAAAAAGGGAGATATGTAGATGTTATTTGCCACCTTGTGGAAATACATGACTCTACGCATGAAATATTCTTGCCAAAATGGAACCTGAGCAATATCAAGATGCTAGTTGATCTGAAATAGCGAATAAACAGGTGAAACATTTCTCATTCTTAATAGTCACAGAAGAATTTAATTAAAATCCAAATGAGATAGTAGTACAGACATCAAGGTTTTGTAAAAGTAAGAAGGTTGATAATGTCATAATACTATCTTTTGGCAACAATGAGAATTAATTGGAATTCTCAATATACTGCCAATAGGAATAAAAATTGGTATAACCTACTTTGGAAAATGTTTGGAGATATCTACTAAAGTTGAAAATGCAAGTAATCTATGAACTGTCACTTTCACTGATGTGAACACAGTCAATGTAAATATGGAAATATTTGGACCAAACTTTATATTCTTGTATTTTCTTGGTGGGAGTATTATACTAGCCAAATCCTGGAAACAACTAAAAGGTCTATAAATATTAGAATAATAGGTAAACAGATAAATTACAATATAAATTTTCAGTGTAATTGTGTTCAGAAAAGTGACTGAACAAACTACTCATGTGCACAACAATACACTTAAGACTCATGAGCCTGGTATTGAGTGAAATAAACCAGACAGAAAACAGCATATATTGTAGGATGCCATGAAGGTAAATTTAAAATTCAAATACAGCGTCTACATATCCATGGCATTAGAAGTTAGGGGATGAGGCGAGATGTCACTGAGAGAGCTATGAGGGGGTTTCTAGGATGTGGTAATGTGTTTCTTGATCAGAATGGTGGTTTCGTAGATGAGTCCAATTTGCACAAAGTAATCAATCTGTACTCTTCTGATTTGCATAATTTTCTGAATTAATTTTATATTAAAATAACAAAACTTATTTTAAAAACTACTTTAAATTAGTCCTTGTCTTGTGGAATTCTAAAGATAGTTTCTGAGATTGCAAATCTTGGGAATGCCAGGCCAAAATATAAAATAAGAAACAAGAATTAAACCTAAATTCAATTATTATTTTGATTATTTTGATTCTCTTTCAAATAAATCAACCAGTTAGTTAAAAGCTAAGAAATTTTCAGTTTTAATGTATGGTAAGTGTATTATAGTATGCATTAATAAATGAGTTCTTAGGATTTAGAGATTTATATTGAAATATTTATGGATGAAATTATATAACACATGGAATTTGTTTCAAAATAGTACAGTATGTGTGGACAAAGAGGTGAGGGGAAAGCTACGTAGTTATAGATGAAATAGGTTTGTCCATAAGTTGATAATTTTTGAAGCTGTGGGTGCATTATACAATAATGATACATTAAATATAATTAATGGCTTCCCTGGTGGCGCAGTCATTAAGAATCCCCCTGCCAATGCATGGGACATGTGTTCGAGCACTGGTCCCGAAAGATCCCACATGCTACAGAGCAACTAAGCCCATGTGCCACAACTACTGAGCTCTTGTGCCATAACTACTGAAGCCCATGTGCCTAGAGCCCGTGCTCCGCAACAAAAGAAACCACCCCAACGTGAAGCCTGCACTCTACGACGAAGAGTGGCCCCCACTTGCTGCAACTAGAGAAAGCCCATGCACAGCAATGAAGACCCAATGCAGCCAAAAATAAATAAATAAAATAAATAAATTTTAAAAAATATATAATTAAGTACAATTATGATTTTCAATTGAAAACTTTAAAAAACCTATAAATTTTAAAATATAATGGTAAAAACATTAAATAAAATCAATAAAAATAGCATTATAAAGTGATTACAGTTTTAATAAGTAATATAAATAATTTTTTGTTTTAAACAGACTATTTAGAGGTATTGATTTGGTTTTTCTGAATGTACCTGTAATTTTCAGGAAAATAGAGACTTCCAAACAACTTATTTTTAGATTATATACAATAATTTTAACTTCAGATGTTCAAAAAGATTGAGGACTTCGGACACTAAGAATGTACTGTAGCTTTAGGACAAATTAGTCACTTGAAGCAGGCTTTTTAATCTGTATTAACTCTTTTTATATGCATAACCTTGTACATATCCTTTTACCTTAACTGAGAAACATCAGCATTTTATGTTTAAAGTACATATCCTTTTATCTTAACTGAGAAACATCAGCATATTTTAGTTCCACTGATCATGCATTGAAGTAAAGTAGAAAGATATCGGTAACCTTTCAATAACAGCTTCATGGAAGGATATGATGATAGCTGTAGGTTATTTTCTTACATAAAAAAGCTTCCTTATTTAATTTGAATTCATTATCAGCAAAATTTCAATAAAACATTAAATTTCAAACTATTTGGAGTAACATATTTTACCAGTATTTTATAACTTCTTGCTGCATTTTGCCACCAAAGTTCTTGAGGCTTTCTTCAAGTCTTTGTAAAGTAACTTAAAATCCTTTATGTTAAGATTAACACATTTATAATCATTCTATTAAATTGTTTAACAAGTGAAGCAAGGCTATAAAACTTGCTTCAGAAGATGGAAGATTGTCAGAAAATAGTTATGTGGCATTTAACAACCACATTTTCTAGTCATCAACTTCTTATTTGATAGAGTCCATGGCACAGTTTTAAATTTTCCATCAGTTCAAATATTACTTAAAAGCAGAAGGGGGAAAAAGCCACTGTTGCAAATAAGTGTATTCTCTTTTCCATTTTGAATGATTCTCTGAAAGATATCAGGCAATGATAGCACCATTTCAAGTTAAAATTGTGTATATATGTGAATTATTCAAGCATTTGTTTTTGAGTCAGTTAATTTTAGATCCAATATACTTTTTCTTTTTTCTTAAAAGCACCTTCATCCTCTGTGTTATCTAAAGTTAAATAAGGTAAGCCTGTATATTCAGTACATGGAGAGATCCTCTTGCAAGAAAAGAAAAACCATCTGCCTTATTATAAACATTTGAGTGGTTAATGCTATATTTCTATTACAATGAGACTCAAATGTAAACCTTAAAAATCATACAAATTCAGTAACCTTTCATTTAACACTTCAGAGGGGACCAGAAATGAGCAGTATATCTTTGCTTCTTGGTCATTTGCAACCCCGGTACCCTAAAATTGTTCTGCCTACCCTAACAGGAAGAAAGGTGTTCAATACCATGGAGAGAAACTCTAAAAGTATTAAGTACAAGGCATGAAATCAGTAGACATCGCTTCTGCTCACATTTCATTCATAAATATATAGTCATAGCTGACTGCAAGGGAGGCTGAGAAATGCAGTCCAGCTGGGTAGCATTGTGGCCTGTTATATTTCTATTATTATGATTAAAGAGAAGAATGAAGTTTTTGGAGAGCTCTACTAAAATTAATAACTAGAAGTAAAGGTTGGTGTATTAGATTAAGAGAAATGGAGAAGTAGGAGAAAGTAGAGAGCCAAAGGAACAGTCACCTATGAGGATATCTTTTTACACAGGGTTTTGTTTAGTTCCTGACATTAACTAAATGAATGGCCTTGATTAAGTCACTTTTTGGATCCTATTTTTTTGTATTTTTAAGGTAAGCAGCTTGTGTTACCCAGCATTTCTCAAAATTCAGTAATCAAAATGTAAAAAAAGTGTGTGTGTGTGTGTGTGTGTGTGTGTATGTGTTTGTGAGAGAGAGAGAGAGAGAGAGAGAGAGCATGCACAAGAGTGCAAATCTGGGAACCTGGAGATTCTAATAGATTTAGTTAGGTGAGTGGGATATTCTGAGAATATATGTTTTAACAATCTCCTTAAATCCTTCGATTGCATTTAAACCATAAGTGATACTTGGAGAAACTCTAAATTTAATGGTCTCTAAAATACCATTCAGCTCCAAAATTTTGAATCCAGATATTCATGAAAATGAGAAGTATGATATGTGAAACACACAGAGAGATTTTGGAAGTCTTGAAGACTATAGGAGCAAGCATATTGGAGTTGGACAAATATTATACTGATATCTGAAAATAGAGAAAGGTAGTTTCCAGAAATGATGACAAAATATAAAGGATAAATAGTTAAATTTGTCCTTGGTAAAACTGTAAACTTCTCTTTATCAAAAGGCACACCCAAAAATAAAAGATGTACTGATATATAACTAACCGTTAACATATAGCCAACACATATAGTCAACAAAGGACTGATGTTCTAGATCAGTGGATCAGTAGATAGAGAGATGATAGGTAGATAGATGGCCATAATTTAATAAGAAAAAAGATGTATAGTCAAATTAATAAATGGGCAAAAATCTAATACTAGCCCCTTAAGAGGAAATCCTTTATGATCAATAGTCAATAAATAATCTCAAATTAATGGAAGCCACTTCCTTTGATACCAGTGTGCTGCCTCTTTTCATTCTCTTTGACTTCCAAATGGCCAGTATACCTATGAAAAGGGACTCAGCATTATCAAAACTCAAGGAAATGCAAAATAAAGTAAATAAGTTACAATTATACATCCATCAGATTGGCAAAGATTTAAATATTTGACAACACCAATGTTGGGAAGGACATAAACCAATGAAACACATATACAGTGCTGTTGGGAGTATGATATAATATTTGAAAAGCAGCTTGGTTTTTCCAAATGCAGAAAAGGTAAAGTTTTGCATTATGTATGACTTAGTTGTATGCTCTAGAGAAATACTTGCACCTTTACACTGAGGGACAAGTACAAAATATTCATAAAAATGTTGCTTTAAATAGGTAAAATTTGGAAGCTTTGCAAAAGTCTGTAACACATTCTATTCCTACCAAAGACATTAATAAACACATAACAACCATCCTTATCCTTATCAATATAATTTTGACTGGCACAGAACTAAAAAGGGAAAGGATAATTGAAAGTTGAGAAAATTGATTTCCTATATGATTTAAATGATTTGAAATCATGAAAAACATTATTGATTAAAAAGAATAGAAATGTTAAGTACCACATTTAGGTGCAAAGTCTGTTACATAGTCAAAACATGGTCTTGATTTATACATACCTACTATGAAAAAGGCCTAAAGGTTTTGGTGGATCACAAGTGTAATACAAGCCAACAATGTACTATGATGTCAAATCAGACCAGACTAATAACATTTCAGACTTTATTAATACATGCAAAAATTCTCAAAACAAGGAGAATAACTATCCCATTTTTCTCTCCACTGGCTAGTATGTATTTGGAATAGAGGCTTCAGTTTAAAGGGCATATTTAATGTTAGATTAACCTAGAGGTTGTGAACTCTGGAAATGTCTGAAGGAAAAGAAGATATTTCAGCTAAGGTTAGACACCCAAATTTTTTCAGAGGCCAGATAAGTACATCTGCTTTCTTGCAATAGACCAGATAAGTAAGATAACTACGAGAAGTGTCTGAACTTAAAACTTTCATGCTCTGTCTCAAGAAAGCAGATCTTTTTTTTGTCAGTAACAGAGACTGAACAATTACAATGTGTTACCTAAAAAAATGAGTTTGTTTCACCACTGGAAGCGTTCAAACAAGCATGATATGATCAGCTCTGATACAGCACTGGAGAAAGGGTTTAATTGAATTTTGTATAAATTATCTTTGCCATGTAAAAGTATATTTAATTTTCCAAAACAGTTTTATAAAACACTTATTTTTAGGTATAATGTCAGCTTTTTAAAAAGTGTATGATTATGGTTGTGTTCAAAAGGAATAGTATTTTTGAAAATTTTATTTTCCAGTGTTGATTAGCATTATCATTCCCATATCAGATAGGTTAAAGAATGGATGTAGTTAGGCTCTTAAATTGGTTCCAAGCTTCCAGACAAAATGTCTACATATACTTACATTCATTTCCTGTCAATATTATGGACTATAAGAATGTAATTTGTTCTGCCTGCATTTAAGTGGGAAGTACAGAGCTACTCATCTAAATTTTGATTTTAGATTTCAGTTGCTGTTTTGCCTGTGGTTAAGACAATTGCAAAGGTTTTATCCCAAGTGATTCAAATTTTATTCTACTGATAATAATGCCTAAATGCTCTTAATTTGATTTTAGTGGAATCTTTAGATGCTTTTCTTTCCAACCGAATATAATTGTGATTTAATGTTGTTGAATTGAAGTTTAGGATTACATTCTTAAGGATGTTTTGGTCATTTCATTTTTACATTTTGAAGTTCTGATTTCAGTTTGTGTAAGGGTTATTTTCCTAATGGAGATACAAACTTTATGTCATTTGTAGACGGAAACAATTTTGTGAGAGAAAACTAGCACAGCACATAATCACATAGACTTTTTCAACTCTCAACCCTTATTTCCTATGTATTTTCTTAAAATTTATAATAATATTTAATAGAAAACAACTCAGCACTTATCAATTACCAGGCATGCATCTAAGGAGTCTTCATGTTATTACATCAGTTAAACCTTCCAAAAAATTATGAAAAAACACTTTGTTCTATTCTAGGACTTTATTTCACCAAGCTTTGTTTCTTAAACCTTGCTTATAGATCCAGGTTTGTTTATTTATTTATTTTGGTGACAAAAGCCAATGTCAAATTTCAGGTTTCTGGTGAAGTTGGACAATGTTATAATGCCGTAAAAGCTTCTCAAAATATGGCCTGTGGAAGGGTAGACGTAGAAGGATAGAAAGATTGCATTTACCATTGTTAAAGTGCTCGTACTGCTGCCTGATTCATTCTGTGGGGCTGCACTCCCTTGGAGAGTCCCATGGCCAAGGAAGGGGCATTCAGGCACATTGCAGCTTTATTATTAAGCAACTGAGGCTCTCTTTGCTACTGCAGTGCCTTGGATATTCTAGGCACACCTGTGTAAACATGCTCAAAATGTATTGCCCTTCGTTATAAGATAGTTTTATGCCCTGAAAAGAAAATGAATAAATTCAGGACTGCGGAGGTGAGTAGAAGGCAGGAAAGCATGAAGACATAGAGATTTTAGGGCCTGAATAATGCACAAGAATACAACTGCAAGTAAATTAATTTACACATTTATCAAGACAAGAGTGAAAGGTCAGCATGCAATCCTAATTTTTCTGTAAAACAAAAAGTTAGGTAAATTCTAAGAAAGAATTCTCACTTAAGGCAGTGTTCTCTCAGTTGTTTTTAGGTAATCTTGCTGCCTGTTAAGCAGAGATTTACAGGTGATCTGTGAAGGAGAGTTTGTACTGCCACACATTAGCAGAAGATGGAGAGTAAAAACATAGTCGAAGTCTTAACTTCTTGAATTTATGATATTGAAACTCTTTTAATGTCATTTTAAATTCGCTTAATTTAATCTCCCTGTTAATTTAAAAGAACATGGAACCCACTAGTTTTATGCTTATACTTTATTTTTCCCTCTGTGGTCCTCTATCTTAATTCATTTCATGGTGGTTTTAGGCAGGCAAAACTAGACTCATCACACCGCACCTCAATGATCTTACCAATCACAGTGTCATTAGCTAATCTAGGGATGCCTTATCTTCCTTTATTTCACTTGTGCCCTCTCTTCTTTAAATGCATAATGAATGCAAAATAAAGATCTTTTCAAGTTTGTTGGTATTCTTCCACTTTTAGTCATATTGTGAATGATCTATGCCTGCTTCCTAGTGGTAAGGATTGGATCTGGGGAGGGGACTGGTAGAGGAAGGGGTAAATCATCTGGTCCTTAATTGCTTCTCCCTGTTCCAAGTGAGAAGATAGCTCTATGTGACTTATAGTTAGCCTCCAAGGAGACTTGCCTTGCTAAGAAATGAGTGGCTTCTTTGGAATCCTGGCCATTTATAAGCAGTATCCTGAGTGTTTTTAGTCATCCTCTGAGGACATAAAACTCTCTGGAATTTGTTCCTTGTAGAATCCTGATTGCTGCAAGGTCATATCTACTTGAGAATTAATCTGACATAATTAGTTATTTCGTGTTCTAACTAAGTTCCTTAAAATGTAAGTTACAAAAGTGGCCATACTTCTTTTCAATCTAAGAGAAGTCTAGTCCTTCAATAAGCAATATCTATCTATTAGAATTGTAATAATATTCACAATTCTTATAGATTGTGTACTGAGACAAAGTCAAGACATTTACATGTATTTTCTTATTGATTCTTCACAGTGAAGGTGTTATTTTTTTATTTTACAGAATAGGAAAATGGCATGCAGAATTTTGGGCTCTCAGAGATTTTCTTATGTAATCCCTAGACAACAGGCAATCTATTGTACTAATAAACCCAAGACTACCTTATTACTTGCTTCAACAATGAGAGGCTACCCCTGAGTTAAACTGTGTTTGTGCTACCTTATTCCTCATAGGAAACAGTTTCTGATATCCTGGAGTTTTGTCTATAGTACTTTACACACACAGCATTTAAATCTGATGATGAAAAATATAGAAATGATTTAACATAGGTTACAGATAGAGCCCCTTAATTATGCTGATTCATTTCTCTACTTGGCCCATCCCTGTAACTTACACACAGGTAAATGGACTCATCTGCAGAAATAATCAGATCATAAGCTTATTTAAGGAAGAACATAATTAATTCCAAATGAATAACAGTTAAACGTGATAACCCTGCATTTTTTCTTTTACATCGTTTGTATTTTTGAACATTTTTAAACAGTTTACCCTTGTTAGCATATTTTGAATTGTTCACTTCTGATAATATGCTACAGATTCAAAAAAAGTATGCTTCTAGAAATTTGAAGTCATGAGGGTATATTCAACTTACTGAATATAATCAGGACTCAAAATGAATCTAATGTACAGTAACAGGCTATGGTATGGCTAAATGTGGGCAGTAAAATACTAAGTGAAAATATAAATTTGAAAGATTACATTCAATATGATATACATTTTGCAAATTGGAATAATAATTTTAATACATGCTTCAGGAGATACATGAATATTAAAAAGAGGGCAGAGTAATAATATAGGCTGGGTTTAGGTCTGTTACTTCAAGGGAAGAAAGACAAGGGTATGAGATGGGGGCAGACGACATAGAAAGGTTTTTGTGGTCTTAGATTCTCTTTTTGTTAGTGGGATCCTGTGTCCTTATTATATGATAATACTTATAAATATGATTATGTACAAGTTTATACTTATATAAAATAAAAGAGGGCTTTATATAGAACAATGATCAGAGTGTACCATGAGGCAAAAATTATGGTTAACCTAATTATTTGTCCCTGACATTTTAACAAAAAAACCTACATAAATGTAGAGATGAGATTATATTCTAGCTCAGCCATTTGCTAACTGGGTCTTCTTGGGCAAGCTACTTAATACTTAATGACTCTAATTTACTTCATCCATAAATATTTGTGTTGAACAATAATACTTATGTCTCTAGGTAAGGATTAAATGATGCAATTATCTTACTTCCTGGTTAGAGTAACAGAGGTTATTTTATTTTCCTTTTAAAGAATTTAATTTTCTCAATTTTGAACTAAAATTACCTAAGAAATATATATTGCTAAAATTTTAAAGTGTTAAAAATTCTCTCATAGTTTTATCTACTGTATTTCTGTGAATTGTTCTAATAGTAGATTCTCTGCATAGACGTATAATATAAGGGGGAGTATAAAGATAATTTATGAAATAAATAATAGATGAAAAATCATAATTAGATAGAAATCTGACACTATGTACTAAGAAGTTAAAAGAAATCACTTGCCATTCTTTGGTGAAGTTCAGTCTTTAAAAAAAAAATCTTTATGCTACCCCCAAGACTAATTAGCTCACTTGCTTTTACTCCCAAATATGCCTACTTTTCCTTGGAAAATGTTCATATTCTGGAAATGTCCTTTTTATTAAATAACTTTTGAAGGTTTCTAAGGGAAAGTCACTGGCTTTGGTTACTCGAGTTTGTTTGTAGCAAAGATTAAAAACACAGTCCCTGACCTTGAGGGTGTACTATAACTTTGGAGAGGAAATCTATATGTCAAATATATAATACCTAAGTATGATAGAATTTATTGCCCAACTGGTTCAAGCATTTTTCTAATTGTTTTACAGAGAATATCACATTTAATGTGTTTGAAGCCTATGAAATAGCTATGATTCCCCATGTTACAGATGATGTAATTAAGGCACAGAAAGTTCAGATCACTTTCCCAACGTCACACACTTTGACAATAGTTGGGATTTTAACCCAGCTGCTAATTCCAACCCTTTTATCTTTAGTACTATTCTATATAGTTATTCCTGTTTCTCCAGTGTTACACACTATAATGTGATACATGGAAAATTATAAATGAGTACCTATGACAGAGCTTTAAAATTGCATTGAATAGAGATAACACTCCTATTGACTGGCTAAGATATGGCTGTTCTGAGAAGGTTTAATTTGAAGCAAAATTAGAATATAGATAAGGTGCCAGAGCAGTAATAATTCTATGAAATTACCCAGAAGAAAGTAGTGCTGAAGTGACCAGCTACCATTTGTTTGTTTATTTATTCTTTCAGTAAAGCATTAGTGAATGTTTACCATGTGTAAATCAGTATATGGTACTAGAGATGCAAAAATTTTAAGACTGCTAGTTCTATTAAATTATTATGTATTAGGGAAAAAAGCAGAATGAAGCATTAACCACACAAATTACACATCTAACGAGTGGCAGAGGCTGTCCAATCTCAAATAGACACTGTGGGTTATAAAAAAAAAAGGTTAGGGTGATGAGGAAGACATTAGTAAGATATTGCTAGTGTTCAACCCTCATCTGCTTTTTTTCCTTGGCCCAAGAGTGGCAATCTTCCCAGTACCTTTGTAGTTAGATGGGGTAATAAGATTAATTCTATCTTATGGACTATAATGAGAGTGATGCATATAACGTCTGCTCCAAAGCATGGAAGAACAGATGTGAACCCTCTGTGTTGCGTCTCTTCTGGCCACAGTGACAAAAAGTAAGGTTGAGATAGTAGAGGCTGTAAAACCAAAGAAAACTTGATAGCAGTTGGAGGGAAGTCACCCGGGAGAGTTATCCAAATATATCATCAACATTACATGAGGATAAGCTTACTATTTATTTATTTATTTATTTATTTATTTTATATTTTGACCACGTCGTGCAGCTTGCAGGATCTTAGGGTCTTAGTTTTCCGAACAGGGATTGAACCCAGGCCATGGCAGTGAAATCACTGAGTTCTAACTACTGGACCACCAGGGAACTCCCCTACTATTTTCAGTCACTGAGATTTGGGGGTTGTCTTTTATCACAGCATAGTTTAGTCAAACCAGACTAATGTAAATGATTGCCCTTGTCTTTTGGAAAAGTATTCCTGGGTGGAGGTAATGTGTTATAAAAAAGACAGTTGAACTGATCACAAATAACTAAAGGTCTTAGTCTTCATAATGATTTGTATATCGTTAAGAAAATCTTTTTGGCTCAAGTGATCATTTCTAAAATTAGAAAACTTTATCACATAGTTTTCTTTCAGCTCTAATAGTGCATGACTATATAAAATAAAGTCTTTGAAAATTTTACAATGGTAGGTGTATGAAAAATGTTTTTGAGAGAATGGGCATGACCTTTTCAAGATAGTGAAGGATGTAAAATAGAATGATCTGACTTTGATAGCTATGTGCTTTGACAAAAGGAGGCAAATTATTTAATCTTGTATGTAGTGTGCCCCTACTCCTTTGTTCAAAGGCAACATTAATATTTAGTTTGAAATACAAATAATTTTTTTAAAGCTGTGAGATTTTTTTCTCTAACGTAAGTCAAGTGTACAAAATTACTTGCTATTCAAGGTATTTGGTTATAGCTTACATTCACTTTTTAAACATATGCATAATAGCTTATGATCTTTTAGACAAGCCTTTTTATAACATGTTTTGTAATTTACTTTATAATTTAAGATAAATAGCTATATTCATTAAATTGTGTTACATTATGAATAAAATTTTATAGATGATACTGAGTCACCAAAGTATTTTACATACTTTAATTCTACAATGTTCTGTTCAATAACAGCCATTATCTATACTATCACAAGTATAATTAATGCAGTGAGTGTCAACTAAAATATTTTTTTAATAAATGAATTAGACAAGTTCTCTTCCCCTCTTGGGAAAAGAGAAGTTAGAGGAAAAGACACAATATTCTATCTTCCCTTTTCTCTTCTTCAAAAACGTACGAGTGTAATGGTCATAGAGGTGCAGAATTGCAGGGTGACTGGGTTGGGCCCAAGAAAGTGGACACAAAAAGGAAAAATCTTCAGGACCATGATCTCTTTTCATCTGCTGGCAGCAATCACAACAAAGCTCTGTCTCCATTTACTCTTCTTCTGCATAAAATGTCTGCAGTTCACATCTGTAAAGAAATAGATATAGTACATTTATCGGAAGATTTCTGTATTGTAAGATGTAACAGAAAGTGTAGTTAGGTATTTCCATATGTAGCATTGAAACAATTTAGCTTCTTTTCAGAGACATCAAGTTTAGCCAGAAATTTTCCTATCAAGTCTATAAATGAGTCCCTGCTGTTTGTAATATTTTTTTCCAAAGGCTTAAAATAGGAAAGGAAATATTTTGTTCATTACCTAGAGATGTCAGTAAATATTATTTCCAAGTCACTTATTTTTTTTTACATTTTACCATAAATGACAAATAGTAAGACTGCATTCCTGTGTTCTCACTATGAAATCTTTAAAGTTCAGATTTAAAGATTTTCCCTCTAGTTCTTATAGGTGAAAAAGAGCTATAAATGATGAGAAATCCTCCTTCCGTGTCTCTCTTCTGGTATCTCTCTTCATTCATCTGAAGCTTAATCATTGCACATAATGATGGTAGTGATGGTGGTGGTGTGTGTGTGCGTGTGTGTGTGTGTATGATGTGTATATGTACTGGAGGTGGGGCTGCACCAATACAGCTTAATCACTTTTCTGTGTTGTTTTAAGAAAGCTAGACAAGGAAAAAATCTGTATCTCCACCCAGTTTATATCTCCAAACAGAGGTATACGCCCTAGAGAAGACAGCAATCATAACACCTGTCACTCTACCTAGTCTCAGAGAGCTGACTGCAAGCCTTTCATAAAACTAACTTAATAACAGATTAACACATGTTATACCAGTCTAACCAATAAGTGTTGTTTAGGTTGCAGGTCAATTTAAGCCACAGAGTGTCTCCTCTCCTCTCTTGATTTAGAAAGCTTATATATGAGATACCCTGATAAGTAGAATTTGAATAGCTTACTGCTGTTGCCCTAAAATATATGGATTTGTCAGTATAATAGCTTGAGGGACATACCTAAAGTGGTACATTACTTAAATAAATAAAGGCCTGACGTGAAAGCCAAAGGCTTCACTGTGTTCAGCAAGTTTAAAGATTATTGTTAAGCATCTGCATGGGCAGCGGTATTTGTAACTTTGCCATAGTTTCTGAGGAAGTTGTAAGGAAAATTAATGAAACCATGTGTGAGAACTAATGCTTTATGAAATGTCAGCTGTTTTATTTTGTTAGCATTTTCCTTGTAGTATTTAGGTTCAATTTCTGTATTTGAGGAATATAAAAATGATGTAAAATTTTATACCATCATGATGGATTTCAAATGTTAAAATATTCTGTTACCCCACCTTATCAAAGTTTAATTTAGATTTAGATATATCAAATCTAAAGAAGAAAATTGATACTGCGTTTTTTTTCCTACAAGTTGGCAACATTTTCAATATAACCAAAATTTGTGTTTGGAATTACTATAAAGCTTCAAGAAAATTAGCAGAAATGCTGACTTCCAAATATTTTATAAATTGATTTAATTATAGTCTAATTCTCTTATCTATGAATTGGTGGGCACTTCTGTATCTTATTGAGATGAATATCTGTTGCAAGCAGAGAATTAATGAGGGTTGGGGAAAGGGAATGTGGGCTTAAGTTGACTCAGTGTCTCTGTATCTTTCCTGTATAAATCCAAAGTAGAAGTGGTCCATGTACTACATGTATGAGATAGAGGGAAGTCAAAGACTTTATATTATTATAGTCTCCAGGACGGATAAGTATTAAAATTTTTTTCCTGTTATCATAAATTAGCTTATTTTTAAAGAAAACAACACGTTGCTTTTTTGCCTTCTTTTCCTCCCTTGCCTTGTAAGTGTACTAAATTTCCAGTAAAGAGTGGCCAAATGCTATTGCCACGTGGATCCATTGCCTTGTCTCCAAAGCTTCATAGTAGGAATGATGTATTTGGCCCCTCTGGCTAAAAGAACACCTTTAGGCCTGATATTGATGGGCGCAAGAGAAAACTGCCAGGGCTCAACAGGGAGATGCACAAAGTACTTAAACTGTTCAGAGAAGATTGCCAGAAGGTAGTTAAAGGTAGAAAAGCAGGGATTTAAAACTTTCGTTTCAAAATATTTAGCTTTGTAGAGTGGAAACATTCCTTCTTTCAGTCTTTTTTCTTACAGGGTTTAGAACAGTACAGACCTAAGAACTAGAGAACATTAATTGGTAAAATTTGGTTTGTAATTTCAAATAGCCATTGATTCAGTCCTACAGTCCGAAATAAGTTTCAAATTTAGAGAAATAGGTGATGAATATGTTCAGAATACTGTTACATAAATTGACTTTTAACATGTGCGCACTTTCACAAATATCCTATTTTGAGAAAAGAAATTTACACATATTATGGTTTCCACCCTCCCCCTTTTAGGCAAAAGTTACGGTCTAGTTTATGCCAAGGGCTAATCAGACTTCTCAGTGCTGGGAATTAATATATTTGGTGATGACCAGGAACTTCCCAGATGATATAAAGAACCCTCATAAAAAGATATCTATCACTGCTTTATCCAAAGGACATGAATATTTTTTCTTCATTAGTGCATGTTGTGTTTTTATTTAATATGCTGAGTCTTTTCTCCACATGTATAACTGAGTGCAATTGCAAATGAGAGTTAAACATTGAAGTGGCCCAAAAGGAGTTTAGGCTTACTTCAGTGGTGTATAGACAATTTAAGAAACACATATTTAATCTATTCTTATATGTAAATGAAAAAGTAGACTTCAAAGTCAATGTAGGGGCTTCCCTGGTGGTGCAGTGGTTGAGAGTCCCCCTGCCGATGCAGGGGCCACGGGTTCGTGCCCAAGTCCAGGAGGATCCCACATGCCGGCTGGACCGGTGAGCCATGGCCACTGAGCCTGCGCGTCCAGAGCCTGTGCTCCACAACTGGAGAGGCCACAACAGTGAGAGGCCCACGTACCGCAAAAAAAAAAAAAAACAAAAAAAACAATGTAACCTCTTGGTGGAACTTGCTGATTCTAAGGAAATAGAATTATGTGTAAAATACACATACATTTAAAGTTTTCTAAAGTTTTTGGTCTTTTTTCTATTAGTTATCTATTTTATACATATTAGTATATATATGTCAATCCCAATCTCCCAATTCATCCCACCAACACCCCCCCACCCAGCGTTCCCCCTTGGTGTCCATACATTTGTTCTCTACATCTGTGTCTCTATTTCTGCCTTGCAAACCTGTTCATTTGTGCAGTTCTTCTAGATTCCACATATATGTGTTAATATGCAATGTTTGTTTTTCTCTTTATGACTTACTTCACTCTGTATGACAGTCTCTACATCCATCCACATCTCTACAAATGACCCAATTTCGTTCCTTTTTATGGCTGACTAATATTCCATTGTATATATGTACCACAACTTCTTTATCCCTTCGTCTGTGAGTGGGCATTTAGGTTGCTTCCATGACCTAGCTATTGTAAATAGTGCTGCAGTGAACATTGGGGTGCATGTGTCTTTTGAATGATAGTTTTCTCTGGATATATGCCCAGTAGTGGGATTGCTGGGTCATAGGGTAATTTTATTTTTAGTTTTTTAAAGGAACCTCCATACTGTTCTCCATAGTGGCTGTATCAATTTACATTCCCACCAACAGTGAAAAGAGTTCACTTTTCTCCACACCCTCTCCAGCATTTATTTGTAGATTTTCTGATGATGCCCATTCTAACTGGTGTGAGGTAATACCTCATTGTAATTTTGATTTGCATTTCTCTAATAATTAGTGATGTTGAGCAGCTTTTCATGTGCCTCTTGGCCATCTGTATGTCTTCTTTGGAGAAAAGTCTATTTAGGTCTTCTGCCCATTTTTGAATTGGGTTGTATATTTTTTGTTTAATATTGAGCTTCATGAGCTGTTTCTGTATTTTGGAGATTAATCCTTTGTCCGTTGGCTCATTTGAAAATATTTTCTCCCATTCTGAGGGTTGTTTTTTTGTCTCATTCATAGTTTCCTTTGCTGTGCAAAATCTTTTAAGTTTCATTGGTCCCATTTGTTTATTTCTGTTTTTATTTCCATTATTCTAGGAGGTGGGTCAAAAAAGATCTTGCTGTGATTTATGTCAAAGAGTGTTCTTCCTGTTTTCCTCTAAGAGTTTTAGAGTGTCCGGTCATACATTTAGGTCTTTAATCCATTTTGAGTTTATTTGTTTTGTATGGTGTTAGGGAGTGTTCTAATATCATTCTTCTACATGTAGCTGTCCAGTTTTCCCAGCACCACTTATTGAAGAGGCTGTCTTTTCTCCACTGTGTATTCTTGCCTTGTTTGTCATAGATTAGTTGACGGTAGGTGCATGGGTTTATCTCTGGGCTTTCTCTCCTGTTCCATTGATCTATATTTCTGTTTTTGTGCCAGTACCATATTGTCTTGATTACTGTAGCTTTATAATATGGCCAGAAGTCAGGGACTCTGATTCCTCCAGCTCCGTTTTTTTTCCCCTCAAGGTTGCCTTGGCTATTCAGGGTCTTTTGTGTCACCATACAAATTTTAAGATTTTTTGTTCTAGCTCTGTGAAAAATGCCATTGGTAGTTTGATAGGGATTGCGTTGAATCTGTAAATTGCCTTGGGTAGTATAGTCATTTTCACAATATTGATTCTTCCAATCCAAGAACATGGTACATCTCTCCATCTGATTGTGTCATCTTTGACTTCTTTTATCAGAGTCTTATTTTCTGAGTACAGGTCTTTTACCTCCTTAGGTAGGTTTATATTCCTAGGCATTTTATTATTTTTGTTGTGATGGTGAATGGGATTGTTTCCTTAATTTCTCTTTCAGATCTTTCATTGTTAGTGTATAGGAATGCAAGAGATTTCTGTGCATTAATTTTGTATCCTGCAACTTTACCAAATTCATTGATTAGCTCTAGTAGTTTTCTGGTGGCATCTTTAGGATTTTCTATGTATAGTATCATGTCATCTACAAACAGTGACAGATTTACCTCTTCTTTACCAATTTGTATTCTTTTATTTCTTTTTCTTCTCTGATTGTCATGGCTAGGACTTCCAAAACTATGTTGAATAAGAGTGGCAAGAGTAGACAGCCTTGTTCTTGATCTTAGGGGAAATTTCAGTTTTTCACCATTGGGAACGATGTTTGCTATGGGTTTGTCATATATGGCCTTTATTATGTTGAGGTAGATTCCCTTTATGCCCACTTTCTGGAGATTTTTTATCATAAGTGGGTGTTGAATTTTGTCAAAAGCTTTTTCTGTATCTATTGAGATGATCATATAGTTTTTATTCTTCAATTTGTTAATATGGCATATCACGTTGATTGATTTGCATACATTGAAGATTCCTTGCATCCCTGGGATAAATCCCACTTAATCATGGTGTATGATTTTTTTAATGTGTTGTTGGATTCTGTTTGCTAGTATTTTGTTGAGGATTTTTGCATCTATATTTATCAGTGATATTGGTCTGTAGTTTTGGTAGTATATTTGTCTGGTTTTGGTATCAGGGTGATGGTGGCCTTGTAGAATGAGTTTGGGAGTGTTCCTTCCTCCGCCAATTATTGGAAGAGATTGAGAAGGATGGGTGTTAGGTCTTCTCTAAATGTTTGATAGAATTCTCCTGTGAAAACATCTGGTCCTGGACTTTGGTTTGTTGGAAGATCTTTAATCACAGTTTCAATTTCATTATTTGTGATTGGTATGTTCATAGTTTTTATATTTTCCTGGTTCAGTCTTGGAAGGTTATTATACCTTTCTAAGAATTTGTCCATTTCTTCCAGGTTGTACATTTTGTTGTCATAGAGTTGCTTGTAGTAGTCTCTTAGGATGCTCTGTATTTTGGTGGTGTCCGTTGTAACTTCTCCTTTTTCATTTCTAATTTTATTGATTTGAGTCCTCTCCCTCTGTTTCTTTATGACTCTGGCTAAAGCTTTATCAGTTTTGTTTATCTTCTCAAAGAACCAGCTTTTGTTTATATTGATCTTTGCTATTGTTTTCTTTGTTTCTATTTCATGTATTTCTGATCTGATCTTTATTATTTCTTTCCTCTGCTAACTTTGGGTTTTGTGTGTTCTTCTTTCTCTAATTACTTTAGGTATAAAATTAGGTTGTTTATTTGAGATTTCTCTTGTTTCTTGAGGTAAGATTGTATTACTATAAACTTCCCTCTTATAACTGCTTTTGCTGCATCCCATAGGTTTTGGATCATCGTGTTTCTGTTGTCATTTGTCTGTAGGTATTTTTTAATTTCCTCTTTGATTTCTTCAGTGAGTTCTTGGTTATTTAGTAACATATTGTTTAACCTCCATGTGTTTGTGTTTTTTACATTTTTTTTCCTGTAATTGATTTCTGATCTAATAGTGTTGTAGTCAGAAAGAATGCTTGATATGAGTTCAATTTTCTTAAAGTTACCAAGGCTTGATTTGTGACCCAAGATGTGATCTGTTCTGGAGAATGTTCTGTGTGCACTTGAGAAGGAAATGTAATCTGCTATTTTCAGATGGAATGTCCTATAAATATCTATTAGATCTATTTGGTAGGGGCTTCCCTGGTGGCACAGTGGTTGAGAGTCCGCCTGCTGATACAGGGGACACAGGTTCGTGCCCCGGTCTGGGAAGATCCCGCATGCCACGCAGCAGCTGGGCCCGTGGGCCATGGCCACTGATCCTGCGCATCCGGAGCCTGTGCTCCACAACGGGAGAGGCCACAACAGTGAGAGGCCCACATACCACA
>NW_020185325.1:2925192-2949451 GCF_003031525.2 Neophocaena asiaeorientalis asiaeorientalis | reverse complement strand
AAAAAAAAAAAAAAAATCTATCTGGTCTATTGTGTCATTTAAAGCTTGTGTTTCCTTATTAATTTTCTGTTTGGGTGGTCTGTCCATTGGTTAAGTGAGGTGTTAAAGTCCCCTACTATTATTGTGTTACTGTCAATTTCCTCTTTTATAGCTGTTAGCATTTGTCTTATGTATTGAGGTACTCCTATGTTGGGTGCATATATATTTATAATTGTTATTTCTTCTTCTTGGATTGATCCCTTGATCATTATGTAGTGTCCTTCCTTATCTCTTGTAACATTCTTTATTTTTAAGTCTATTTTTTCTGATATGCATATTGTTACTCCAGCTTTCTTTTGATTACCATTTGTGTGGAATATCTATTTCCATCCCCTCACTTTCAGTCTGTATGTGTCCCTAGGTCTGAATTAGGTCTCTTGTAGAAAGCATATATTGAGGTCTTGTTTTTTGTATCCACTCAGTGAGCCTGTGTCTTTTGGTTGGAGCATTTAATCCATTCACGTTTAAGGAAATTATTGATATGTATGTTCCTATTACCATTTTCTTAATTCTTTTGGGTTTGGTTTTGTAGGTCCTTTTCTTCTCTTATGTTTCCAACTTAGAGAAGTTCCTTTAGCATTTGTTGTAGAGCTAGTTTGTTGGTACTGAATTCTCTTAGCTTTTGCTTGTCTATTAAGCCTTTGATTTCTCAGTCAAATCTGAATGACATCCTTGCCAGGTAGTTTAATCTTGGGTGTAGGTTCTTCCCTTTCATCACTTTAAATATACTGTGCTACTCCCTTCTGGCTTGTAGAGTTTCTGCTGAGAAATCAGTTGTTAACATTGTAGGAGTTCCCTTGTATGTTATTTGTCATTTTTCCCTTGTCGCTTTTAATAATTTTTCTTTGTTTTTAATTTTTGTCAATTTGATTATTATGTGTCTTGGCATGTTTCTCCCTGGATTTATCCTGCCTGGGACTCTCTGTGCTTCCTGGACTTGGGTGGCTATTTCCTTTCCCATGTTAGGGAAGTTTTTGACTATAATCTCTTCAAATATTTTCTTGGGTCCTTTCTCTCTCTCTTCTCCTTCTGTGACCCTTATAATGCGAGTGTTGGTGTGTTTAATGTTGTTCCAGAGGTCTCTTAGGCTGTCTTCATTTCTTTTCATTCTTTTTTCTTTATTCTCTTCTGCGGCAGTGAATTCCACCATTCTGTCTTCCAGGTCACTTTTCCGTTCTTCTGCCTCAGTTATTCTGCTAATGATTCCTTTTAGTCCTTTTAGGACTGTTTCCCCCAGTCCTGTCAAAGTCCTGCAATCAAATCCTGCTGTTGTTCAAAGTCTGATTCTCTGGGAATTCCTCCTCCCATTGCTGGACCCCCAGGTTGGGAAGCCTGATGTGGGGCTCAGAAGCTTCACTCCAGTGGGTGGATTTCTGTGGTATAATTGTTCTCCAGTTTGTGAGTCACCCACCCAGCAGTTACGGGGTTTGATTTTTTTGTGATTTCACCCCTCTTCCTGTCTTATTGCAGTTTCTCCCTTGTCTTTGGACGTGGAGTATCTTTTTTGGTGAGTTTCAGTGTCTTCCTGTCAATGATTGTTCAGCTGTTAGCTGTAATTCCGGTGCTCTCGGAAGAGGGTTGTATATGTATGGCTGATTCACTTTGTTGTAGAGTGGAAACTAACACACCATTGTGAAGCAATTGTACCCCAATAAAGATGTTTTAAAAAAAAAAAAAAAGAGGGAGTGAGCACACATCCTTCTACTCCACCATCTTGAACCAATCTGACCTCTAAATTTTTTATATATCCAAATTGTTTTGAGATTATTTTGAAAGAACGAAAGTATGAAATTACTTTAATAAGTTACGTATGATTCCAATTAAATTTAATTTCAGTGATTTGCAGCATCTTTTCTTGGTCCAAAACCTCTGAGAATAATATACTCTCCCTTTAGCTAGTAAGGTGGCTCACTAAAGTGTAGTTCTCGAAGTCAAAGAGTGATATTATATAGTGTAGTATATCCAAGTGTAGATGGAAATGAGGGACATGCAATATATTAAGAAAGACAGGTAATTTTGTTAGATTCATTTAGATCTACCAGTAAAGCTAAATCTTCACTAAATGCATTTCAATTTTCTATGATTCTTTGATAAAAGACAATATAGTATTGCATGCTTTTGAAATAAATGAAGTACAGATTATTTATTTGCAAAAAGAGACTAAGAAAATCTTTAAAATTTCATATTATTCAATCAGTTTAAATTTCGTAAGAGTAAGTTTACTTAGCATGTTTTTTTCTGAAATGTTATTTTTGTTTGTTTAGATCTAGTTGTTTAATATGTTAGTTTTCCTTTGCTATCTGATAAATTACCACAGCTTAATGCTTTAGCAGCTTAAAACAGCACAAATTTATTATATTACCTTTTCTGTAGGTCAGGAATAGAGTACAGGTTAGCTGTTCCAAGCTTAGGTCTTAATAGACTGAGGTGTTTGTAGCTGGGGCTGATAATCTCATCTGTCACTCAGAATCCTCTCTCAGGATCACTGGTTTTTGGCAGAAGGTCTCTTCTTTCTCCAGTCTTTCTCCAGTCTTTGCTCTTCTCTGATGATCAAGCCTGCCCTTATCCAGCAATGAAAATAAGCAGATCTGACTTCCACTTTGCTATATCTTCTCAGTAGAATATATACTCTAATATTTCAATCAGTGGGCTTTCTAGTCCCCTCACTCCAAAGCTTCTTTTCCTTATATCCCCTTACTTGCCCAGAAGGCAGGAAAAAGATAACAAAAATGTCAAGGTCATTGGGTTTTTTTAGTTCTTTCTCTAAAATTTTACTCTCTTTGTTTCATCTCATCACTCCATAGATTCACTTTTTTCCTCCTATTCAACACTTTTCCTAATTTTTGTTTTTATTTTACAGTAGTCTGCATATGAGAGCGTTTGTTGTTTGCCACAACTGACCTGCCAAGTAATAGTAGCTCAAACAAGATAGAATTTTATTTTTTTTTTACAGAAAAAAAGTCTAGAGATTGTTTATTCACCACTGCGATCGTGGATCTCCATAATTTAAGGACCCAGACTCCTTTTATCTTTCTCCTTTGTTATTCCTGATGCTTGCCTTGTTATCTTAGAGTCATGGGAATAAACACAGACTCCAGGGGAGTTCTAGCACAATTGCCTAGCAAGTCCTCAATACCTCTTTTTGTGAATGAATGACCACATGAATTAATGAACAGAAAGATGCTTATTTTCTCTATCCTTTCGTTGCTTTGCAACCTCCTCCGGAGCTTCCTCAGTGTGATCTAAAACTTTCCCTTTGTACAGAGGGCAGGGAAAGACTGAAGAAAAAGGAAGACCCCTCCAGATTGGTAGGTGGCAGGTTTAATAAGCAAGGGAACTTACTTAAGTGGCTTGTCTTGGGCACCGCCAACACTAGTAGATTTCTGTAACCATCTGCCAGATCTTAAAAGTTTATATTGAGGCCTTAACTGGTTTCAGTCATGTTCACAGTCCATATGGTCTCCACACCACATTGCTATCTCAGGGCTGTGTGCTTGGGCAGCTTTTATCAAGAGGAAGGCAATGAAGCACATATTCCAAGGACAGGGAGAGGGTGAGGTGCTTCCCATTGTCCGGGTCCAGCACGCAAGTCATACCGGCAGTCACTGTCTTCTTGATAACCTCCTTTGACACCTTTATATAAAAATTTTCTTAGCTTCATGCAGGATTTGCATGATTGAAAACATTTCTTTATTCCAACAGTAGAAGAACAATGAGACATCCCTTCATTAAAAATGAGACATCCCTTCACTGATAAATACATTTTCTTTTATTGCTTTCTTCCAGTACACCTATAAAGTACACAAGAACTCAGCAATTAATACTGCACTAGTAGATGGGTATACTTTGAGGGAAATTTTGATAAGTTTACATTTGAGGACAGTTTTTTATTACAAAAATTGCATATGTTAGACACATTTTTAAAAAGAAAAATTCTTTTAAATTTTCAGCATTATATGATAAATGCTAAAAGATAGAAAATATTTTTATTTTAGCATACAGTTTTAGGCATATGCCATAAAATAAAACATTGTCCCAAATGTATAGAAAGTTAAAATATAACACATTAAATTTTAAGAAAATGTCAGTTTTTAAATAGAAAATTTGTGGAAAAAATGCAAGTACTAAAAAGTAATGGAAATCACAATAGCTACACACTAAGAATGACATGAGAAACTTGTGTTTATGTCAAATAAAGCCCTCATGGGGCTTATTTTCTACAGTCTGCTTTGTATTCTCTAGCTGCCAAAATTTTAATAGCCAATTGGTTCTAATTGAAAGATATTGTTAGCTTTCCATTCTAGCCTATGGGGTACCTTGTTATGAATCTATACAGAGCTGTCTTATTCATAATTCTTTATATCAAAACTTAAATTTGTAATCTGAATTAGAATCTGAAATGGGAAAGGCTTCCACAGAAATTCAGTGCCTGAATGCAGTAGGAACAGCTTGGTCAAGCCCTAGAACTTGCACTTTCAAAATAGTCATCAAAATACCAATTATTCAATCCAATAAATAGCAAGTAGAGACAGGAAGATTATTCATATGAGAAGCAAGTCTGATGAAAGTCGATTTGCAGAATAGAACAATAAAAAATCTGTGTTAGACCTTTATATAAAATCCCCAATGTAATGTAATGTAATGTATTCTCTAGTTCATACAATTATGAATTTTTCCGCATTCAAGAATCATTTTGACGACAAAATCAATCAAGGCTTTTGAAGGTTTGTATTCTCTTTTTTAGTTTTAAGACTCTTCCTTGTCCACCTAGCTATTTTCAGTTTTCCATCATGTACTCTTTTATATGATTACCTTCCTGAATGTTTCCTAGAGTTCTCACTTCCTCAGTTCTCTTACCATCTCTTGACAGCCCATTTAGCACACATGTTTATGTGCATCCTTGTACACTTTGTATGTAGCACAAAGATATGAAAGTTTGTTAATAAATAATTCTAAAGGAAATGAATGCCCTTTAGCACAATAAAATTTTGCTCAGAAGCCATTTTTTGTTGGAAGACATCCTTCAGATCTTTAATGACTTTTATTTCCCAACCAAATTTCTCTCTCTCTATATATATATTAATTACAGGGGGTTTATAATCAATAAAAAAATCAGGTTGTTTTTGGTAATAAAGAGTATTTTTGTAGGTCCAGTACCCACCAGAGAAGCCAGTGGAACTCTTTGTTTCTTCAAAGTCCCACTCACCCTCATATCCACATATTTCAGGGATTTATCAGCATATCTCTAATGGTGAACAAGTTCTGTTAACTTCCATCCACTTTTTGGCAATTTCCTTTTTTACTCTAGCTGCGGGCATTTTGGAAGTCACAGAAAGGTATCTCAGTGCCGCTAGTACCCATTAAAACAAAGGCACCATCTCCCTTTGCCTTCAAAGCCACCTGTATTGCCTGTTACTTTTGGTGTCAATTCGTGCGGGATTCCCTAAAACTTCTTAGAGCAAAAGGCTCTCCCAGGAACTGCCACTGCTACCAAAATGTACTGGAGGACACTGCAAGCATTGCTGTACCAAATTATCGTAGATTTGTCCACTAGTTTTAAAACCAGTGTGGGCATTAATACCACTAGCTGTCTGTCTCTTTTACTGATTCAGAATAAATTGTAGTGTGCTAATACCAGACAACACTTAATCCTGTCTAAGAAAGAAAGAACAATCCTTAAGTTTCACCTTTGTTTTACAATCTTGTAGCAATTAGGATTCATATTTGCAATCGCTGAAGGCTGACTGGGTGATTAAGCAGAAAAAGAACTTGAAAGGATATCTCACAGATTTGTTGAGAGTCTTGAAGAAAAAGGCCCAAGGCTACATTTTCAAAAAATTTCCAAAGCAACACTAAAAATATATCTTTGAGAAAAATATTGTTGCTGAGTTCAACTGGATGCTACAGGTTTCCATTGCTTCCATTTATGCAAAAGTAACTAAACTTTGCAGCCACTGCTACTGTAGGGAGGGAGGGAGGGAGGGAGGAGGGGGTAGGGGGAAGGTAGAGGAGAGGAGGAGAAGAGAGAGGAGAAGAGCGAGAAAAAGATATCTTTCCGGACGCGCAGGCTCAGTGGCCATGTTTCATGGGCCCAGCCGCTCTGCGGCATGTGGGATCTTCCCGGACCAGGGCATGAACCCGTGTCCCCTGCATCGGCAGGCGGACTCTCAACCCCTGCACCACCAGGGAAGCCCAAGATATATCTTTATTCCTCATCCCATGTCATCATGTTAGTCTGATGTATATGTCTGAGTAAAAGGGCTTAGGTCATGTGCTTGTGTCTTAGGTGCAAAGAAAGCTGAGATGAGTGCATAGCAGTTTTTTAGCTTCCAGATGTGGAGGTGTTTATTGCTCCCTCACCAAGACTCATCAACTTGGACATTCCCACATAAAGCAGCATTCAGAGATTGTTTGGCCAAAAGAAGTAACAAACAATATATACAGATGTACATGAAACATCTCTATTGGTCTCCCTGTGTGTCAATGCTTTGTAGTAGTGTTTAAAAAAGTAGTGTTAAAAAAAAAAGATATTCCCACCTAGACTTAAGCTTGTTTCCATG
Organism: Neophocaena asiaeorientalis asiaeorientalis; assembly: GCF_003031525.2. Lineage (NCBI taxonomy): Eukaryota > Metazoa > Chordata > Mammalia > Artiodactyla > Phocoenidae > Neophocaena > Neophocaena asiaeorientalis. Next base: position 2,942,852 of record NW_020185325.1, on the reverse strand, counting down.
TTCATAAGAGAGAATACTCTGAGTTACAGGCTCAATAGTTTGCTCAAAATTGCTCATTCCATCCACTTCATGCTAAGTAATTGTTTTTGGACCTAGTCATGTGCCCCATAATCTCTCTACTTATAGTGAGTTCTTTCTCTGTAGACTCCAGATTTTTTTTTTTATCCAAATAGTCTTCTAGTATGTTCCTTGCTCAGTAGTGCTTCATATATACCTCAGTAATAAAGTGAGTGAGCTTAAGTTCAAGTGTTCCCTATAGCATATGATATGGTTTGATGATTATTTAGGTATTTTCCATGACTAACATATGCATTAATTTGATGGCAGGGTAATTTATTGGCATATGATCTTGTGTTTTTTCTCCATTTATATTCTCTCACTCCTTCCAGGAATGTAGTGTAGAAGAAATAGTGTGTGTGTATGTGTGTGTGTATGTGTGTGTCTGTAGAAAATTGTTAGAGGAAACTTTAATATTAGCTTATTGTAAGTAGCTGCTGAGATGCAAGAGTCTCAAGTGTTCCCACTCCCCAACTCCCTGCCAGATGTATTGTGGAGTATATGTAGATAGTAAGAACAAAGAAAGAGAAAAAGGAAAAAAAAAATACTACTCACTTATAAAAGTAATTATTAACAACCAGCCAAAATTATCAGCTATATTCCATAGAATTTAGGGGTTGCTGTGATAAAAAAGTTTGACATTTCATAGCGCTTATCTTTATATTCAAAATGAGGAAGCATAGAGTAAGAATCTGCAACTTAGGGTAAAGAAGAGGGCATAGTCATTCCATTTAATCTTACTGAGAACCTTTGCTCCAGCCAGATGAATCAGTTAACAGGGATCTTTATTTGGCTCACTGGGTTGTAAATATTCCTTGTCTGTCTTAGCCTTGTACTACAAAGAATAGCAATTTTTTAAACATAGTGCCAGAACTAAAAGAATTTCATGATACCATTTCTTCTTTTTTTGAAATACCTTGTCTATCCCAAACGTTAATCAAAGTGGATTCTTTTCTCAAAATGAGACCTATATTCAACAACCTCTAAGCTTTTCCTCATCATCACAGGTTAGGGGTAGAGGTAACAAGATCAATCATACAGCAAGACTAAAAATAGTTGGAAGACAAATATAAAATAATATCTCCTATATGTGAGAGGATACTGATTGAGGAAGAAAGTAGAACCCCAAGGTAATATTACAGAAAACATAGGCAATGGAGAAATTTTTCAGAGAGTATCACTTAGAGTGTGTAGGTCAGCTACACAGAAGTTCTGTACCTTCTTCCAAGAAAGTAGCATACCACTCCTGAGGAGTGTATTTATATTTACTTACCCATCATTTAAGAAGCCATCACACCATGAGGTGAGTCCCTGTGAGAGATATTGCCGTGAAGATTCCAGAGTCTTTACACCTCTTCAAGGAACATACAAATGAGCAGTCAATTTATATGTTGATGCCTAGGTTCCCTGGGATATCTACATGTCTGAATTTCATGGTAGTCTTTACCTTTTAAAGGACCTAAACCAGGAGTACAAATGGAAGTGTATAAATCATAAGTCTAAGTATTTCAGAGTCCTAAATCAAGTTAATAAAATGTTAATATAGCTTGTCTCCTCCTTTGAAAAGGTATAATTCCATAAAGGCTAAGAAATCCAAATTCCAACTTGAAATACTTAGACAGTTGGGGTTCTACAAAAGACAAAAGGTAGTGCCTGTACCCGCCCCTTATCTTCCCACTCCTGCCTCTATTTTGTTCCTGGTACAGGCATGTCTGTCCACTCAGGTAAATCCCTGTTTCAGCGTGGAATGCTGGGTTCCCATATATCTGTAGCATTATGTTGAAGAGACATCCTATAGATCTCATTAAATGTGTAGAGGCATGTTGGATGGAAGGCCAAAGTGGGGACTTTTAAAGTGTGGGGCCCATGATGGGGGCCCCTCTTCCTAAGTATGTCAGTTTTATTGAACATGAAATGACTCTCTGCTTGAGATGATGAAGATATGACTTAGGTGAAGGAAGATCACTATTTGGTTTATACTCCAAAGAACACTTTGAGAGCAGAATATCTGTAATGCTGGAATGAAAAGAGAGGGAGATAAAGTGAGCTTACAACATATCATACCAAAGTAAGATTACTAACTTCTAAATTAAAAGTTGTAAAAGAAGCACTGAGTAGTATATTGTTATTGGAGAAAACATAATTAGTTCAGTACAGAACTTTTGAAAAATAATCCTAGAATTCCAAGGAAATATTTAAGAAAAAGAATGGAAATATAAGGGACATGGGGAACTAAGAGACGCTTCAGAATATTAAATATGTATAGATATGAAGAGCTATGTAGAGTTATCCAAATAGCATGTTATTTATTGTAGAACACTGGGTAAAGGTGATAAAATCATCATTTCTTTGAACAAGGTTTTATTTTAATTAAATATAATTATATCTACTTCACAAATCCTCAGTCATGACGCAAGTGATGATGTTAATAGAAGTACAGCACATACTTTAGGAAAAGGTCAGGGTGGTGCCTGGAGCAATAATTTTCCTGGAGAGAGAGGATATTGTGGGTTTTTTTTCATGCTCTATCCACCATACATCAGCATCATTTTCTTGAGACTTCTGGACATTGAACTTAGACATTGTATTTTAAAAGTTTAACAATTATTTAAGGATAAGAAAAATCTACTCAGGATATGAAATCAACATTTTAGAAAGTATTCATTTTTCTCTCAGAATAGCTTTCTCTTTTTTTATTTAATGAAGATCATTACCCATGGTAGTGCTCAATGTGCTCAGGGAATAAAATTCTTCAGTATTTGCTAAACCAAATATGGTTCATTTGGCAAGTTTAAAGCAGAAAATTTTTTCTCAAACTAAAACTATATTTTTTGGTATTTTTTCTTCCAGTTTTTTTGAGATGTAATTGACATAATTTAAGGTGTACAGCATAATGATTTTACTTACATATATCATGAAATAATTATCACAATAAGTTTAGTAAACATCTGTCACCCTTATAGATACGAAATTAAAGAAATAGAAAAAAATTTTTTCTTCGTGTGATGAGAACTCTTAGGATTTGCTCTTTTAACTTTCATATATAACACACAACAGTGTTAATTATATTTACCATGTTGTATATTACATCCCAAATGCTTATTTATCTTATACCTGGAAGTTTGTACCTTTTGACTGCCTTCATTGAATTCCCCTTCCCTCATCCCCCACCTCTAGTAACCACAAATCTGATCTTTTTTTCTATGAGTTTGGTTGTTTGTTTTTCAGTATAATTGACCTACAACACTATATTAGTTTCTGTTACAAGATATAGTGATTTGGTATTTCTATACATTTCAAAATGATTACCACAGTAAGTCTTGTTACAATATGTCACCATACAAAGTTATTACGTAGTTATTGACTATATCCCCCACACTGTACATTTGATACCCATGCCTCATTCATTTTGCAACTAGAAGTCTGTACCTCTTAATATCCCTTATCTACACCCCTCCCCTGTGACAACCACCTGTTTGTTCTCTGTATCTATAACTCTGTTTCCCTTTTGTTGTTTGTTCATTTCTTTTGTTTTTAGATTCCACATAAGTGAAATCATACAGTATTTGTTTTTCTTTGGCTTATTTCACTTAGCATAATACCTTCTAGGTCCATTCATGTTGTTGCAAATGACAAGATTTCATTATTTTTTATGGTTGAGTAATAGTCCATCATATACATATATACTACATCTTCTTTATCCAGTCATCTCTTGATGGGAACTTGGGTTGCTTCCATATCTTGGCTATTGTAAATAATGCTACAATGGTCATAGAGTGCATATATCTTTTCTAATTAGAGTTTTTGTTTTCTTTGGATAAATACCCAGGGGTGGAATTGTTGGATCATATGGTAGTTACATTTTTAATTTTTTGAGGAACCTCCACACTGTTTTCCATAGTGGCTGCACCAATATACATTCACACCAACAGTGCACCCTTTTATCCACATTCTCTCCAACATTTATTATTTGTGGTCTTTTTGATGATGGGAGTTCTGACATGTGTGGGGTGATATCTCATTTTGGTTTTGATTTGCATTTCTGTGACCATTAGGGATGTTGAGTATTTTTTCATGAGCCTGGTGGCCATTTGTATATCTTCTTTGGAAAAATGTCTTTTCAGGTCTTCAGCACACTTTTTGATTAGGATGTTTGTTTGTTTTTATATTGAGTTATATGTGCTGTTGATTTGGGGTATTAACCCCTTATTTGTCATATCATTTGCAAATATTTTCTTCCATTTAGTAGGTTGCTTTTTGGTTTGTTGATAGTTTCCTTTGCTGTGCAGAAGCTTTTAATTTTACTCAGGTCCCACTTGTTTATTTTTGCTTTTTTGCCCTTGCCTGAGGAGACAGATCCACAAAAATACTGTGATGATTTGTCAAAGAGCATTCTTCTTATGTTCTCTTCTAGGAGTTTTATGGTTTCAGGTCTTACATTTAGGTCTTTAATCCATTTTGAGCTTATTTTTGTATATGGTATGAGAAAATGTTCTAATTCCATTCTTTTCCAGCTGTCCAGTTTTCCTAGCACCACTTATTGAAGAGACTGTCTTTTCTCCATTGTTATTCTTGCCTTCTTTGTCATAAATTAGGTGACCATATGTGTGTGGGTTTATTTCTGGGCTCTCTATTCTGATCCTTTGATCTATGTATCTGTTTTTGTGCCAGTACCATATTGTTTTGATGACTCTAGCTTTACAGTATAGTTTGAAATTGGGGAGTGTGATACTTCCAGCTCTGTTCTTCTTTCTCAAGGTTGTTTTGGCCATTTGGGGTCTTTTGTGTTTCCATTCTTTATAACATTGTTTTTATTTCACAGGCACTTCTTTTTGAGAGTTAGAAGTTTTATAGATATATCAATAAACCAACAAACAAAATCCACCAGTTGAAACACAAGGAACAAATACTTGCATGTGGTAATCATGAATAGGAAACAGAACCAAGAAAGAATTACTAGTGTTTAAAGGCAGAAAAACTGAAGTTTAATTTGAGAACTTGATATTAAAGTCATAGAAATAAATAAAATCTAGATATAGATATAACAATTATGTAGACTGAATATATTGAATAATAAGCTATTCTACATGAACTCAATAATGCAGGTGGTAAAGTACAATTTAATTTTAATATAAAATAAATCATTCATCTTTTAATGTCAACTACTTTTTTTGAATCTAGGAATTTTCACAGTCACCTAGCTTATTATATCTTTCCAGCATATTAGGGAAGCAAATGTTCATATCAGTGCTGTCTTTTGACTTCTTGTGCTGTTTTTGTATTTTCAAAATGCAGTTTTCAATAACACAAAAGCAATTTTATATTTAAAAAATTTGAAAAAAATGCTGTCTTAGAGAAAACTGAATACCTAAGTGAAGGAATTACTCTTCTTTTCTGAAAAGAAACCAAGTACAGTATCAGTGATGTACCAGTGTACACACAGAGTGTGTGTACAAAAATACATGCAGAGTATTTTTTTGTTTTTTTGAGTGACATTATAAGATAGGAGAACTCTTCATGATCAAGAACAAATAAGAGGGACTTCCCTGGCAGTCCAGTGGTTAAGACTTCACCTTCCAGTGCAGGGGGTGCAGGTTCAATCCCTGGTTGGGGAGCTGAGGTCCCACATGCTTTGCAGCCAAAATAACCAAAACATAAAACAGAAGCAATATTGTAACAAATTCAATAAAGACTTAAAAAAAAAAAGAACCATAAGAAAAAATCAAGCATTAAATTTCTTTTGAACATACGAGTTGTGTAAATATAATTCTCTTGCTTTCTGGATTGTTTTGTCAGATCCTAAAATGAGGCTTTCTGAATATATAATCCTTTCCTTTTCTGGACTTGGCATACATTGTACTGTCACTTTACAGTCATTTTCCCTTTATAAGATACTAGTTTGTTTAACATCACTCTGCCACAGCTACAAATTCTGGAAGCTTCTTAGAGCTATTAGAACAGTGTCTCAAGGTTCCTGAGTTATAAATTTGACATGAGTGAATCTTAACAGTATATGAGCTAGGTGGTTGTTGGACTGTATGAAATAAAGTTGTTCAGTGTTGAATTACAGGGGCCAGTTCTCACTAGGACATTTTTTTTTTCTTTTTAAGGGGAAGGGGAGGAGTGACCATTGTTCAATAAAGTTAAAGAACATAATAGTAAATCTTTACTGCAAATTTGCATTTAATTGTATACACATTTATTAAATCTGAAAAAGCATGAATGTGGCAAAAAGCAATATAAATTCAATTTTCTGAACTTTAACATCTTCAAGAATTTGATATAAGCTAGATTTTTGGCTATTTTCTTCAATATCTTAGTAAGTTTGCCATAAAATATAAATAATATCCTGTGTCATGTCCATAACCATGAGAGTTAATTAGCTTTAGTCAACTGAATTGTGGGAAATAAGGGATGGCAACCAAACAAAACAGTTCCTACTATAAAAAAAATTCCAGCACAGGATTTATAGCTGCAGCTTTGGAGTCTCAAGATACAGAAGGAACATGGCTGTCAGTCTCAAAATGAAAAATGATTTTTTTAACCCATTGGATTGCTGAAGTTGCAGAGGAATCAATTGACCAAAAATTTAAAGAGAGATGACACTGGCAGGCAGAGAAAAGATGTGAGAAGTGGTTCCCTTTGGGTAGACTCAGCTAGATGGCAGTAAAAAAAAAAAAAAGTTCAGCTAAAATAATTGACAATTCATCCAAGACCAAGCGTGAGGTAGTAGGACATTATGAAGCCTATAGGAGGCTCAAAAAACTGTGGGAGTCTGTATCATCTTGGAGGTTCTTTCTCTGTAGACCGCACTGAGGAGTCACAGAAAAGATCTTAAAAAACATAAGAAATGAGCATTCTGATGCAGATCTAGGGAAGAGGAATAGAAGCCCTCTAGAAGGTACAGGAAATTTTGCCCAATCCTTTCTCAACAAGAGCCTTAAAATGTGGAGGAAAGGGCAATGAGCACTGCTTCCCTTAGTGCCTTTATGAAAATTCATTACATTTGAGGAAAGGGAATAGAGGGAAAATAATAAACCTTACTTCAGGAGAGGTGTGAAATAATATGTTGGGCCCAAAATTAAAGTTTGAGAAGGGGCAGGGGGTACAAAAAGGCCACACATCTAAAACCCAGACACATGATTACCTAAGATTCAGGCTTAAAGCAACAGAAAAAGCACCCTCCCCTTCATCACCAACTCCTCCGTAGGTAACATGCTTTGAATAACAAATAACAGTAGAAAACTGCTGGGAGAGAGAGAGAAGAGCAGGAGCAATCAGAGACCCTTTCTGAGGCACAATGCAAAAGGTAGATACAAAAATCAGAAGCAAATACTCATTGCTCCAGTAAACCAAGCCCCACCGTAAAAAAAAAGATATCCCTACAAGAATTTAAAGGCTGTGGTACACTGAGGGTAACAATAGCAGCAACAAATTTAAACCCAGACCAATTCCTAAGTAGTTCACCTAAACATCTCCCTACGCTAAATGAGCAGAAGCAAAGGCCTGTCCATTTCCAAGCATGAAAACTATTCATCTTATTCTCTACTATTCTATGTAAAATGACTGGCTTTCAACAGCAACAAAAATAATAACAAAATTATAAGGCATATAAAACAGCAAGAAAGAACACACTCATAAGAGACAAAGCAATCATCAAAACTAGACACAGGTAGGACACTGTCAGACAGGAAATTTTAAAAAACTATAGTTAATATGACAAACATGCTAAAGATAGAAAACATGCAAGATTAGATTTGGTTTGATTCCTTTTCTTCCTGTGGTTGTATAGGTGGAGCTCCTTCCTGAAATGTCAGGCTGTCCCCCAGTGGTCCTTTCCTCCACTCCTGTTTTGATGAATCTGTACCAGACGAATATCTTTATAGGGGAGATGGAGATTTAATTATTTAAAAACCGAAAATGGCAAGAAGTCATACTAGAATTTTTGAATACTAAAAGGATGAAAAAAAATAGTAGGGCTTCCCTGGTGACACAGTGGTTGAGAGTCCACCTTCCGATGCAGGGGACATGGGTTTGTGCCCTGGTCCGGGAAGATCCCACGTGCCGTGGAGCAGCTAGGCCCATGAGCCATGGCCGCTGAGCCTGTGCGTCCGGAGCCTGTGCTCCACAACAGGAGAGGCCACAACAATGAGTGGACTGCGTACTGCAAAAAAATAATAATAATAATAATAAACCAAAATTTCTTCAGTAAATCCTTGAGAACTTTGGGACCAGTTTTCTATGAAGACCTTCAGTTTCAGAGAACTGACACAGATACTATTTGTCATTATATTCTTCTTTTAAAATTTATTTATGAAAAATTTTCTGTGATGTAAGGAGATTTATAAAAGGGAAACAGTAATAAAATGTTAATAGTATTTTGAAAGTGGTAAGAAACAGTAAAATGAAAATGCTGAAAATTAAAAAGAATAGCAACAGAGATGAAGAGTGTCTTCAATGTGTAGACTCAATGCAGACAAGGAAAAAAAATCAGTGAACTTGAACATAGGTCTTTAAAAAGTACTAAATATAAATACAAAAGAGAAAAAATAGTTTAAAAAAGAACAAAATAACCAGTCTATGGGGCAATATAAAATGTTGTAACATAAGTGTAATAATCCCAGGAGAAGATAGAACTGGAAAGAAGATATATTTGAAGAAATATTAGCTGAGAATTTTTCAAAACTAATAATAAACACAAATTTTCAGTTGCAGAGAATTCAGAGAATATCAGATAAGATAAAAAATATAAAACAAAACAAACCTAATCATATCATATTTAAACTTCTAAGAAAATACAAGAAGAAAATCAAGAAGACAGCAAGAGAAAACAGAAGCACTAAGTTCCTTTTCTAAAAATTTAAAAAAAAATTTTTATTGGAGTATAGTTGATTTACAATGTGTTAGTTTCAGGTGTACAGCAAAGTGAATCAGTTATACATATACATATACATGTATCCACTCTTTTTTATATTCTTTTCCCATATAGGCCATTACAGAGTATTGAGTAAAGTTCCCTGTGCTATACAGTAGGCCCTTATTAGTTATCTATTTTATATATAGTAATATGTATATGTCCATCCCAATCTCCCAATTTATCCCTCCCCCCAGCCTTACTCCCATTATCCATAACTTTGTTTTCTACATCTGTAACTCTACTTATGTTTTGTAGAGAAGTCATTTGTACTACTTTTTTAGAATCCACATATAAGCGATATCATATGATATTTGTCTTTTTCTGTCTGACTTACTTCACTTAGTATGACAATCTCTAGGTCCACCCATGTTGCTGCAAATGACAATATTTTGTTCTTTTGTATGGCTGAACAATATTCCACTGTATATGTGTACCACATCTTCTTTATCCATTCCTCTGTTGATGGACTTTTAGGTTGCTTCCGTATCCTGGCTATTGTAAATAGTGCTGCAATGAACATTGGGATGAATGTATCCTTTCGAATTATGGTTTCCTCTGGGTATATGCTGGGGAGTGGGATTGCTGGATCATATGATAGCTCTATTTTTACTTTTTCTAAGGAACCTCCATACTGTTCTCCATAGTGGCTGTACCAATTTACATTCCCACCAACAGTGTAGGAGGGTTTCCTTTTCTCCACACCCTCTCCAGTGTTTATTGTTTGTAGATATTTTGATGATGGCCATTCTGACCAGTGTGAGGTGATACCTCATTGTAGTTTTGATTTGCATTTGTCTAATAATTAGTGATGTTGAGTAGCTTTTCATATGCTTTTTGTCCATCTGTATGTGTTCTTTGGAGAAATGTCTAGTTAGGTCGTCTGCCCATTTTTTGATTGGGTTGTTTGTTCTTTTGAAACTGAGCTGCATGAGCCATTTGTATAGTTTGGAGATTAACCTCTTGTTGGTTGCTTCATTTGCAAATATTTTCTCCCATTCTGTGGGTTGCCTTTTCATTTTTTTTTTTTTATGGTTTCCTTTGCTGTGTGAAAGCTTTTAAGTTTAATTAGATCCCATTTGTTTATTTTTGTTTTTATTTTCATTACTCTTGGAGGTGGATCAAAAAAGATCTTGCTGTGATTTATGTCAGAGGGTGTTCTGCCTATGTTTTCCTCTAAGAGTTTTATAGTATCTGGCCTTATATTTATTGATAGGTCTTTAATCCATTTTGAATTTATTTTTGTGTATGGTGTTAAAGAATGTAATTCATTTTTTTTTACATGTAATTGTCCAGTTTTCTCAGCAGCACTTATTGAAGAGACTGTCTTTTCTCCCCTATATATTCTTGTTTCTTTTGTCATAGATCAGGTAACCACAGGCGTGTGGGTTTATCTCTGGATCCTGTTATCCTGTTCCACTGATCTGTATTTCTGTTTTTGTGCCAGTACCATACTGTAGAAACACTAAATTCTGATGAACAAAGATAAGAATTACAGGTGACTTCTTGTTCATACCACATAAAGCAGAAGCTAATGGAGTGACATCTCTAAAGTGATGAATGCAAAAGAAAAAGCAAGAATTACATGCATTGAAAATATCTTTCCAAAATGAAGGTTAAATAAAGCCTGTCTCAGACAAACAAAAATTTAAGGATTTATTGCCAACAAATAAACTACAAGAAATTTTAAAATATATGTAGACATAAAGAATGTAATAAACATAAAGCAGAGAATAATTAAAACTACAAACTAATAAAGAAAATAAATCTAAAATCTGGTCTTTTGAAGATATCAGTCAAATTGATAACCTTTAAATAAACTAACCTAGCAAGAAATAGAGGAGACAGAAATTACCAATATTGAGCATGAGAAGGGATAATACTACATATATTACATACATTTAAAAGAGAATAAGAAAGATTGGGTCCATCAGTTGAACAATGGAGGTGAAAGAGACTGATTCCTTGTAAGGTACATATTTCCAAAAATCACTTAAGAAAAAATAAAAAATATAGGATATAGGGATGGTCTTATATCAAATAAAGAAACTGAATTTGCAGTTAAAACTATTCTAAAAATAAATCTCCAAGCCCAGATGGAGACTGATTGTGTTGAGTTCTACCAAATATTTAAGAGTAAAAATAATATTAAATCTGCATAATTTCTTACAGAAAATTAAGGAAAAGGAATCATTTTCCAACATATTATATAAGCTTAGCCTAACTCTAATACCTAAACAAGACAAAGATATTGCAAGAAAAGAACTGAGCAACCCTTAATGTCCCTCATGAATATAGAAACAAATATCTTTAAGAGAATTCTAGCAAATTTAATCTGGCAATATATAAAAATAAAAATATGCAGCCAAGTGGAGTGTATCCTCAGGGAAACAAGGCTCATTCAACACTCAATAATCTGTGTCATTCATCGTATTTAAAGACTTAGGGAGAAAAAAACATATGATAATCTTAAAAGATGCAGAAATACCATTTGATAGAATTTGAAAGTATTCATCATAAAAGCTTTCAGTTAAGTAGATATAAAAGGGAACTTTCTTAATCTTATAAGATTATCAAGATAAGATTATAATCTTATCAAAACAAACTTATAGCTAATATCAAACTTAATGAAGGAAGACAGAGTGCATTTTTCCTGAGATTCAGAGCAAAGTAAAAATGTCCTCTCACCTCTACTATGTGACATTGTATTCGAAATACAAGCCAGTGCATTAAGTCAAGAAAAATAAATAAAATGCATATAGATCAGAAAGGAAGAAATAAATTGATCTGTTTTCATGTTATAATTTTCTAGGTAAAATATTTTTTATGTAAAAAGAATTCACAAAGAAACCTCTCTAAACTAATTAATTAGTTGAGCAAGACCCAATACAGACATAGAAAAATCAACCCTATTCCTATGTACTTGTAATAAACAAGTGAAATTCACAATGGAAAAAAACATTATAATGACACTAGAAAAAAGATGAAATACTTGGGTAAAAATCTAACAAAATATGTGTAGGATCTGGTATATCTGAAATTATAAGTTACTGACATAAATTTTTAAAAATTGGAGATATACCATATTCATGTTGCTAAGTTATAGTAGTTATACAAACATAAAAGGCTAAATACTGTATGATTCTATTGACATGACACTCTGGAAACTGGTAAAACTATAGGAAGGAAAATAGGTCAGTGGTTGCCAAGAGCTGGTTGTTAGGGAAGAGGTGGGTAGCATGGGGGGATTTTTTTGTGGGAATTATTCTCTTTGTAACTAGTGTGGCAGATACAAGACTCTATGTGTTTGCTCCAATCCATAGAACTATACAGCACAAAATGTGAATTTTGTTGTATGAAATGTCTTTAAAATATCAACTAGGATGTTGGGGGATATTAGGATTGCTATGGACTGAATTGTATGCCCCCAAATTTCCTATGTTGAAGCCCCAGTGTGAGTGTAATTGGAGTATGGAAGCAATTAAGGTCAAAGAGGTTATAAGAGTAGGGCCCTAATCTGATAGGATTAGTGTCCTTATCAGAAGAGACACTGGAGAGCTCTCTTCCTCATCACCACGTGAGGACACAGGAAGAAGGGTGCCATCTGTGAGCCAGGAATAAAGCTCTCACCAGAAACTGAATTGGCTAGCACCTTGTTCTTGGACATTTTAGTCTCTAGAACTGTTAGAAAATAAATTTCTGTTGTTTAAGCTGCCCAGTATGTGGCATTTTGTTATGGCAGCCCAAGCTGACTAATATTTAATACAAGGACTGGACAAGTGAATCTAACTGTATTATACATGAGCTAAATAACCACATTGAAGGAGATGGAAAGAAAGGAGCTGACCTAAGAAACATGGGAAAACTGTGTTTTGACTGGATGCAATATGACTAAAGACAAAAAGAAATTTATGCAAACAGTTTACTCTAGTTGAAAATTATTTTTTCCTCACAAAGGTATGGCTTCTGTGTCCTGAAACTATAGTTTGTATCTTAAGATTGAACAAACAGGTAATATATTATAGAAAATGAAAATTACATTTCTCATTGTAAGAAAATGAAATTAACAAGTAATGAAATGGAGAAAGCTAGATTGAGCTCACTGCTCCTGAATTAGAGTCAGAGTAATTTTTATGGACTCATTTAAAATATATATTTAGGGAAAAATCGATAGAAATATAATTGTGTGTTTGTGCATGGTTAGTATACACTCATACATTCCCTAGCTTTATTCATTCATAGGAGTTTGAAGCAATGACACCACGTAGCACCCAGATAATTGTTTCTAAATACCATTTTCTAATAAAAGGAACCAGGGCACCTTGAAGAACAGTCATTCCAGGGCTGGTATAGGGGAAGTACAAGATAAACCTGAACCATCCTTTGAATTCCATAAAGTAAGGAATTGCTCCATAAGAAAGGGGGAGGCAGGGAAAGTCAGCTGGGCCCGTGAGCCATGGCCGCTGAGCCTGTGCGTCCGGAGCCTGTGCTCCGCAATGGGAGAGGCCACAGCAGTGAGAGGCCCACATACTGCAAAAACAAACAAAAAAAAAAGAACATCATATAGACAACCTGAAAGACTTCTCAATGGCCACAAAATTAAAAAATATACATAGCGGTAGTATTGGACTATAACATAATAAATATCCATGTGTCCATATTGCTGCAAATAAATATTAAATGAGGAAGAACAACACTTCCTTACAGAAGCATTCTAATTAATAATGTAGAAGCAATAAGGAACTAGAAAATCATTATTAAAATATAAGAGTAATAATTGCCACAGACAGGATCCACTGATGGATATTAAAATTAGTGGATAAAAGTTTAAGCAGAAACAAGATATTTCTATAGTTTCAAAGTATCTCTCCCCCAATATTTAATAATTACAAAAGGAAAAATATAGAAATTTTGCCTTGGAGAATCCTGATAGTTACCACTTCAGTCAAGTGATCAAGATTTACGTTACCAGCAATAAGTTATGATAGTATCATGTACCTCCTGATATTATGTAGTGAAGGCATATCACCTCTGTGCTATTTTCCCCAAAATGCAAAACCTCATTCTAATAATGTAAAATGCCAAACAAACCTATATAGAAAATATTAAAAATAACTGTCCAGTACTCATAAATTATCAAGGTCATGAAAGACAAGGAATAATTGAGGAGCTCTCACAATAGGAGAAGACTGAGGAGACGTGGCAACTAAATGCAATGTGAATGGACAGTGTCTTGAAAATTCTCATTAATAGCTCCAAAATTTGAGGGTAGAGGGCTAAGGAAAATTCTTTTTATTTTCATTTGAGGGAAGCCAAATGGCTTTGAGGAAAATATATGTGAAACAGCGACATTAGACAAGTAGTGATAACTCACTCTGATAAAAATAAAGTCTACAATGCTTCACATAAGAATCAGGGAATGAGCTGCATCCAAAGTGAATCATCAGATGTAAATATGATTCAAACTCCCAACCCAAAGAGCAAATCCTTGAACAGAACATTCAGTAAGGCCTCAGAAAAGAAAGCGAAACTAAGTTCCTTCACAAAAGCTGTTTTTGCCCAGTTTTACCCTCTTCGGTATGTTACAGAAAAAGGCTCAAATACACAACTTTCTTTCAAATTACAGCTTAGGTATGGAGACAAACAAGTATTGGATAAGGTGCAAAGAAAGCCAAGCACCATATAAAAGTAAATGAATGGTTTGCACTGTGCTGTCCCCTTTAAACATGAGCAAGAATTAAAGGAAACATGATTGTACAGATATAGCATTACCAAAAAAAGAAAGAAAACAAAGAAAAAAAACAAAGACCAAAAGACCCTATGGAGCCGATATGGAAAAATATACATGATCAAAGAAATTATTAGCTGATAAAATGCCACCGTTACAGCCATCTCAGTTACCTAATTGCAGTCTAAAAGATGAAAACGTATTAATCTCATGCTCTGTGATTCCACGTTATCTACTGTAGTGAGAGGTGCCCTCAGAGGGAATTCAAAACATATTTTAGATTCCTGTTCCTAGTATTTTAAAATTAAATTTTATTAACATGCAGTCATAGTTAATTTATCTCAGTAAATGAATAATAATATTGTGCCTGTATAAGTTAATGCAGTAACAGAAAGAGTAGTTGTTTTATGTTGTTTGGATTATAACTGTTCTATAAGTCTGCAAGGCAACAGCTAGGTTTTTCATTTAGTAATTGTTTTGTCAGTGATTATCACTGAGGTAATCATGAGATTTTATCACAGTGAGACAATCATTGTATCAATTTGTTATACAAAATAAAGACAGGTGATATAATTATTCTAGCAAAAGGCAAAATAAATGCCCTAGTCCTTATTTCCAAATTCAACATTAACATAGATTTGCTGGAACTAGACATTATTTATTGTAAAAATTGCACTATAGAAAAGAAAATGCTTATATTTTGTACAACTGATTTTTCACTAATCATTAGAATATGTTTGGAACGATTTGACAAAACTATTATCAAACTAATAAATAATTACATTCCTGAAGCTACCTTCTTTTGCTCATTAATTCTGTCAACAGATCACTTTATAGGTCTATGTAATGTGAAACACACCCAGATGTGAATAAATTTCTCTGGAATTGAAGAAGTCTAAAAATTGTCAGCTATGTTCATCTAGTTGAGGCATCAATAGAAAAAGGTGTACCTTATATTTGCAAGGTATATGGAATCATATACTACTTGTTTAATGGATCTGTAAACTGATGAATATTATCCAAAATAAGACCATCAAATTTGCATTACATGTAAAATAATACATAAACTAATGAAAATATATAACATATTAACCAACAGAAGTAATGTAACATTATGAGTCTTCAAATTAAACCATAAGTTAATGGAATTCAATTAACTTCTACTAGTATTCTTTGAGGAATTTGACAGATTCTAAAATTAATTTTGAAAATACATGAATTGGTAATGAAATTTGTAAAACTACAGCAAAGACTGTATTTGGTACAAAAAGATTCAACTTACAAAACATTTAGGCATAACTCAAGACCATGTTAATTAAAAAGCGTAGCAATAAACTAAAGTTTCATATATGATAAAAGGTAAATGTGGCACTGCATAAAAAGCCTGATTGATAATAATGGAAAAAATGGCTTGGTATACAGATACAGTTATAGTTGGATACCTAATCAATATAGTATACAAAGGAGTCCATGTGGAAGAGATTTAGAGGTTATAATAGTAGTGTTGTAATTAATAGAAAAAATAGAGGGATGTCTTTGTGATCATAGAATAGGAAGGAATCGTTAGATAAAATCTTAAGAAGAAAAAATAAGGCAAAAGCAATAGATTTTTATCGTCAACATTTAGGAATCATGGTTAATAGAGAGGACTATCTATATCCAAACCTACAGACAGAATTAAAATCTAGAGTATAACTAGAGTTTGGAGAAGTCAAAATAGAAAACGAAACAACAACAAAATACTTAACAGAAAAATAAGAGACTCAAAATGAATTCAAGTAAAAGAAGATATACTCGATCATATAGTAATAAAAGAGATGTTAATTAAAACAGCCTTGAGATACCATATCTATCATATTGGCAAAAATTTGCATTTCTGCAATACAATCACAGTTTTTACTGAGACAACCTGAATGTCTCTGGTTTACTAGGAGAAAGATCACTTCCTAGGAAGTGTAGAAAAGTAAAATGCACAAATGAATTCTTCCAGATGCTATCACATTCCATGTATCTGCAAATATTTTCATTTTTTCCTTATGTTTGATTATGGGTAGAGAATTCTAAATTCTTTTTATTGTTATTTTTTATAATTTGAAAACATTGTTCTTTTGCCTTTATGATCAGTGTAATGATGAGTGCATTGCTAATCTAATACTCATTACTTTCTTGATGAACTTTTCTTCCTAGTCATTGGAAATTTTAAAAATCTGTTTTCTTTTATTCTTGGCACTTTGAAATTTCAGAAAGGTATCTTGAACTTCATCTTTTTTCTCCTATAGGAACTAGGTGAGCTCTACTAAACACTGATGACCTTCTTTCTTTAACTCTGTGCATTTTTATTATTTTTTAAAATAAATACTGTCTTTTGTTTTCTCTGCTCTTACATAATGGAATCGTTTTTAACCATATTTTGTAACTCCAGGATTGTACTGTCTCTTACACTCTCTCATATTTTCTGCCATTTTGCTTGATATTCAGGAAGATATTATTGACTTTATCAGCTATCCTTTGTATTCAATTTCTCATTTTGGCAATAGTATTTGTAATTTCCAATAACTACTTTCTAATTATCCCTTTATTTTAAGTGTCGTTTTCTTATACTGTCAGAATTTACTTTACTTTGATGTTGTAGGCTCCCCTAATGTCAAGGGGTGGATGTACTGAAAGACAAGCTATATCTTCAAAGGCATAGAAGAATTTAACATTCACAAAAAAAGAAGGAAATTCATATTGTGTTAAAACAAAAATAGAGGAAAAACATCACACACTGCTTGGGGACTTGCAATCCATCCATTTTATTTGAAATATATCATACAAATTCTGGGATACTCACACAGTAGAACAGATTAAAATCTGGTTTTGACAGGTAGTTCTTACATGTCTAAAATTTGGAACCAGTTTATTAGGCTGTGGGAAGCCAATGAAGTTTGCATTATTTAAAATATAATAAGTTATAAAGGC
>NW_020185325.1:2902988-2924492 GCF_003031525.2 Neophocaena asiaeorientalis asiaeorientalis | reverse complement strand
ATATATATGGAGAGGGAAGATGGGAAACTGGGCACAATATCCGATAAGAAAATTTAAAACTTAGATGAATTATGATGCCATTAACCAAATTGTATAAGCTGGAAGCTGATCTGTAAGGGAATAGTAAAGTACCTCCATATATCACAAATATCTTCTATATTAAATTGTTAACCTCTGTGATAAAATTATGTTTTTATCACTTGGAAAACTGAGTGACTAAATGAGAAGCTAAACTTTGTTATTTTGTTTGAATCAAATAGTCCACTTTCCAAAGATTTTTTTTTTTTGACTAATTTTTTTTCCACACGCAACAGCAATCTTAACATCAGATTTAAGTATAGTTTAAGAAAGTATACAGTTCCATTCAGGAACATAGAAACTCCAGAATGAGTTTCCCAGGTCAGTGACAGATGACATTATTTCTGTTTCAATAATCTAAGAGGAATATTAAACACCGAAATACTTAGGAGGAAATAAAAATATATTCCTATAAGCAAAAAGTTGGTAAGGGAATATTTATAGAATTTATAATGCTACAAATATTGTTTTAGGAATAACTTAACACTTGCATATTAGTATGTAAAAATTAACAGAATTATTTTATCACAAATGAAATAATTGTATTTTCTTCTTCCAAAGCATCCAGTATTAATCCCTCTTAGTGCTCCTTTTACAGACTCTTGCTGTTTCTTTATCACACAAACTCATTCTGGCTCCAGGACCATTCTATTTGCTTTTCTCTTTCTGTGGAATCTCTTGCTATAAATCTTCACATTACTAATGGTCCACACATTTCTGGTCTTTGTTAGAATAACATTGCTTTGGAGATATTTCTCTGATCACTTAATCTAAAATAATCTCCTCCCCATTCAGTCTATCCCTTGCTTTCATTTTTCTTCTCAGTACTGTCTTGGCATTATATTAATTGCTTCTTTATCTCTATAGTTGTTTGGTGTCAGTTTCCCCTACTAACAGGTAAGTTCCATAGGAACAGGTGTTTTCTCCAAATACCTGAAGGTAGACTGAAGGTAGAGTTCATGATGCTATTCCTGCAATACTGACTGTGATCTCTCCCTTGTCCAGTGATCTGTGTAGTACTGTTTGGCACAGATAAGGTCCTCAGCCACTTAATCTAAGTGAATGAATGAAAGAATAGAGCAGGTTTCGCCAAACAATTCTGAAAGAGTGCCAAAATATTGTTAACACATCAAACAATTTGCATACCAACCTCTCCTTTCTGCCACATTACTCATCCATTCTTATGAATCCATTTTTAATCTTCTCCTTCAACTTTTGTATTCTTTCAGTCATCAATTAGTACTTTTTTTGTATTAGTATTACATGTTACTGCCTCTCCAATCATACTTTTGCCAGACTAAGATTAGGATTCTGTTTACTTCATACCTATACTATAAAACTAACTCCTAATAGATGTTACATACCAATAATTACCCCATGCCTGTGATCCCTGTTACTTATATAATGGATGCCAAACTTCCTATTTTAACATTTAAATCTCAAACTTTACTGCTTTTCCCGCACCATTCCCTCACTATCCCCTACTACCCTTTATTAATGTTATTAATTGTTGGCTTTGCTATTTCTCAACTTTATGTGTTTTAGTTTCTTTTCACTGGGCATAACTTGGTTTTTTTCTCTTTCATTTCATCTATCATTCCTCCAATACTCAATTCATGATGTACTTCCATTGATGTTTTCCCTATTCACTTCATTTTCCAGTGTTCTCTCCTGAAATAAATATTTTACGTCTGATAATATCTTACTAATGTAGGTGATGGTAGTACATATTTTATTGATGATTAGTATTCTCCTCATTCTAAATCCTTACCCTTACCCCTTAGAAATATAAATGCTAACATAGAAACTTACTTCAAGCCCTGGTGTTTAAAACTTAATAATTTGATTATCCCACTATTGCTATGGAGATAAGTCCTGACTTTTTTGAAAAACGCAAGTCTCCAAGAGTTGACAATGAAATATTTATTTTTATTTTATTTTATTTTATTTTTTGTGGTATGCAGGCCTCTCACTGTTGTGGCCTCTCCCGTTGCAGAGCACAGGCTCCGGACATGCAGGCTCAATGACCATGGCTCACGGGCCCAGCCACTCCGCGGCATGTGGGATCTTCCCAGACCGGGGCACGAACCCATGTCCCCTGCATCAGCAGGCGGACTCTCAACCACTGCGCCACCAGGGAAACCCATATTTTTAAATACAGTTTTCTGACATGGTGCAGATGTGGTATTGGAACAGTCATACCAAGATCCCTTTATTGTGTGATAAGTAAAAATTAGCAAATCATAGAAAGGAAGACTAAGAAAGAGACTGGCCAAGTAGAAGGATGGGTCTGTATATTTGAATATATATACATATATATATATGTATATATATATAAATAAAATTTATATTTAAAAGATAACCATAGAAAAATGATAAAAGAAACTAAAAGTCTGTAAGATTAATGTTTTCCCCCTGAATGCTTATCAGGCTGGAACAGATATTCAATTTACATCTGGGTAAAGCTATTGCTGACAAATTCTGATCTAACTTGTCAACACCAGGTGTTATTAGGTTGTTCCTACCGCATTCTGGAATAATTGATTTCTGTGTAAAATAAAATTGTAATGAGTAGAGTGCACTTAAACGTCTAAACAAATTGACTAAAAGAGTCATAAAGTTGGACTAAAGATGGTAAACATTCAAGGTAAATTTATTTGGGGGAAGTAGAGTCTCTGGCTGATACTTGTTGTTTTGGATGGGAGATCCATAAGTCTGGATCATAACTATCAACTTAAAGCTAGTTTATTTCTGGGGACACTAAATGAGTATAAATGAAATCATAAGATAAGTAGCAGAAGTGTACATGGAGTGCAATGCTACCATGATATAAAAAACCAACAATCAGAGTTTTTATCATAATGATGGGTAGTTACATATCCTTTTAAAAGTTAGAATTTAGTATTCTGGCAGTGGAAAAATTCTGAAAAAGGAATATGACTAAATTTTTAAAATATGTGATGGTCCCTATATTGTTACTTATACTTTCTTTCCTAAAGATTATACAGTCGTAATAGTTAATACCAATGAAATATTAGAACAAATTAAAAGTTACATAGTATTAAAAAAAAAAAAAGAAGACCAAAGGTGCTGGAAAGTGATGTTTTCTTTGCATCTATTCAGGTATCTAGTGACAGATACTTAAACAGCTTCCAATGAGACTGATTTAAATGTCAAAAGTAAATATACTTTGTATTTGCTTTTGAAATGGGGTTTAACTTTTTAATTTTGAAAATTATTTGAATTATTCAGAAAAACATGTCTTTGGTAATTTGTCGACTGAAATGTAAAGTGATTGTCTTTTGCTTCTTTTTTCCCCTGCAACTATACTTCTCCTTGTCCTTATAGAACAACTACAACATCTGGTTAGTATCTGATATATTCAGAGTAGAAATAACATATTGTACTGTTTTGACCTTTTCAATATTCTGCACTTTAACTGGCTATTCATTCTATCTCTTCCCTACAGGTTAGTGGGACACCAGGCAAGGGAAAAATGCAATGAGTAGCCAATCAAATCACAGAACACTGAAAAGGTCAACACTGTATAGTAGAATCCTGTAATTTACAGGAATATACGAGACATTAAAATTCTACCACATCCTTCTTATGACAGAGACTGTAATGAAACAGAAAATGGCACCACATGAATCTGTTCCTACGACAATCATTGTTCTCAGAGTTGAGAACGTAATTTAACACATTCCAGTTATGATTTTTGAAATTGTATTATTTTGGTATCCCACAGATTTTGTAGTGGTGGAGTTAACTTACACTTAGATAATGGAACTAATGTCTACCAGTAGATATTCAGTTCAACATAGAATAGCTTATCAATCTTAAATTTAAATAGGTCTACACTTCTAAAAATCCAGAGAGACATTATTTGCATAAGGCATACTTTTGTCTTATGCAGGACTCACTAGACTTACTTGAAAAACTTAGGGAAACTTGTCTTTTTTTTTTTTAAAAGGGAAACCCGAAACTAATATAAGAGAGTTATCTCCATTTTCCCAGAAGCTATCTTCATTGATGATAACAACCGGACTCAGAGTTCCCTAAGAGAACGCTATGGGGCCTGAAGCTGTAAATATATTCTGTTAGCTGGTTCTTAGATGATAATCAAGGAAGACAGTTATACACACACATACACACACACACACACATACACCAAGAGCACTGGAATTGATAAATTTGTGGATAAATATAAAAAATGTTTGTCCTGAATCCCCCCAAATTTAATTGTTTGATGAAAGCAAATATATTAACAATGTATTGAAATAGAACTAAAGTGAATAAAAATAATACACAAAGAATAAGGGAGGCTGGTTAAATTATAGTGCTGTTATTATATTGGAGAGAAGGAGGGTAATATTAATATACAGTATAATGTGATAGATTAAAGATATATATTGGAATCACTAGAGTAAGCATAAAAGTAATTAAAAATATACAGCTGATCAGCCAAGAAACTAGAAAAAATATTAAAACAAGCAGGCAAACAAAAACAAATAAACAAAAAACCAAGATTAACAACAAAAACAAAAGGTAGAAGAAAAGGAGGAACAAACCAGAAGAGATGTATAAAAAACAAATAGCAATACTGATGATTGAGACCTTACATATTAGTTGCATCGGCAGGCGGACTCTCAACCACTGCGCCACCAGGGAAGCCCAGTAATTACATTTAATGTAATTAGATTAATATGTTTGATTATAAGGCAGTGGTTGGTATCTCTCTCTCTCTCTACATATATCATATAGAGAGGCAGTTTAAAGACCCAAGTTGAAAATAAAAGTATACAAATATAAAAGTGTAAGAAATTTGATGTGATTGTATTTATATCAGATAAAGCTGACTTAAATACAAAGTGCATAGCCAATGGTTTGAAAATGGATTTGGGGGCCATTTCATAATTACAAAGAAGACTTCATGACTTAAACCCAGAAGGAGGTATTTTCTTGGTGAAAGCCAGTGAGATCCTAGGTATCCTTACATTAACCAGAGTTCAAACCCCACTATCATTATAAACTCAGTATCCAGAGCCATCTAAGGAGGAAAGCAAAAGGAAAGGAGAGGGGTAGAAACTTGAATTGATTCAATTAACCCAAAAGAAACTAAAGTTTAAAAGAAGACTCCAACTTACTTAAAAGGCCAATGTTTTCCACTGACATCAGTGGATATAAGAACTTATAAATAAGTTGAGTTCACTAGCAGAAAAACAGGTTTCATTTCTTACCTCTGAATTCTATCAATAGAATGTAATTTTTTACATAGTCCAAAATTATATATTTTTTTAAATAACATTTTTATTTTAGAGCATGTTTAGATTTTCAGAAAATGCAAAGATAGCATAGAGTTTCCATATACCTCGTGCCCAGTTTCCCTTATTAAATCTTATTTGAGTGTGGGAGAAAAGCCACTTGCCAGCATGGAAGAGGAAATTGCTTCTCAACCACAATCAGAAAAATAAATAAGTACAGAGATACATAGATAGATGATAGGCTTTTGAGCTATAAAATCTGATTAAGACTAAATCTTACAGAAGGATTAAATCAAGAATAAGGCCTTCACACTAATTTTTAAAAACTCTGAATGGACTAATGAATTTCAGAGTAACGATCCAACTCAGATTGTGGCACCTTTCAGTTATATAAAAGGTTTAAGGAAAAGAGAATATATGTGCATATATGTGTTGTGTGTGATCAAAATCTGAAATGCTAACTAAAAGTACATAGAGAGAGAGGAGAGTAAGATAAAGCTAAGGAAGAAAAATACAGAAAATATGAGAATTTTGTCTAGAAAGAAATTGTGTGTTGTCTTTTGGCATATACAGCTAACTAGAATCAAATATCTAAGAAGCCAGCAAAGTTTGAGAGCGCTTAAATCCTGGTGTCAATAGAAACATTAGCCCAGACTAAACGAAACTTGGATTATTCCATATCTGTATGCAGGATGAGGGTTGGAAAGTGCTGTTCAACCTCCAAAGTGGATGTGGCCAGGGAAAAAATTTTGAGAGGGAGGAGCCAGGGTCCCAAATAAAAATCGACACTGATCCCAGGAAACAGATAAAAGGCTAGTCAAGAAACATTCTCTACTCTTAGAGCAGTAAACCCATAGACCCACATAATATTTCTAATTCTAGAAAAAAATTCTGGTTTTTTGTATCTTTCTGCTTTATACTGTTTGGTCTCATTGGGATAGTAGAAAGATCTAAGACTTTTTTTTTGCAGTGATGCTTGTCATTTTAGTAAATAGGTATCTTATTCCAGAGAGTCCACCACCAGACCTGATGTAGATACTACAGCTGCTACCCTACTATCAAAAGACTATAGCACATCACCCAGAAACCCTGGATTTTGAGCCTGATTGAACATTACAAAGGCAGATTGTGGTAGTAATGAGGGCTGATCAGAAATAATCCTCACACATGATAAGATTGTACATCCCTCCCCCACTTTGAAAGAAAGTTTGGCTTTCTATGTGGATTTGATCTATATATATGAATGGAAGTGATAAATACATTTCCAGGTAGAAGCTCTAAGAGCTAATATACTATTTGCCATTTTCCTTTTCCTTGCTTTGTTGACTCTGAATCATGTACTAAGATTGAACATCTGTCATCCTGGGTCTCTGAGTGACTATGATCTGAGGCTTATAGAACTTTTAAGTAAAATACCCAAGGCCACATAATCTGTAACAATACAGATATGAGAATTAAACACTTGACTGTCATGATAGTAAAAGTGTGTGCTGTTAACTAGACTATTACAATAGAAAAGTAGACAAAGCAAAGGAATAACAATTCACAAAAGAATAAATACAATTGGCCCCATATATATATATATATATATATATATATGTATGTTACATATTTATATATATAAATGTGTACTTCAGTAAAAACAAAATGAATACTTAGGAAAAATTAGATCATGGTGTTGCCTGCTATCTTGATAAAGATATGTGTACACGCACAATCACACACAAAGTGATATTAGGTATAATGCAGGGCAACAGGTAGTCATGCACTGCATGTGGTATTATGTTAGTATACTCTTTATGGAGAGTAATTTGACAGTATTTACTTAATGCCATGAAAATGTGCATTCCCTCAGATGTAGCAATTACAGTTCAAGGAAGTTATAATAAGTAGATAATTTCACAAGCACACAAATCTTAGTGTGTATGGATATTTAAAATGCTTTGTCACTTCCAATAATATTTTATAGGCCAATGAAAGTTATATGGTATGCCAAAATTCATATAGACAGAATTCAATGCCATCAAATACTGGGGAGGAAGATAATTAGAATGAGCCTTAATGTCTACCACAGGATGACCATGTATCATCATATATTCAATATATATTTTTGCTTGTGAAAAATATACTCACCTTCTTCCAAAGGGTATCAGACTAAAGTTTTATTCTAGTCACAGCATCAAACTCAAAGATAGGGATGCAATGTAGTTTCCACATAAGTTTCAAATATGGTCCTAGGCTCTATACCCAGTAGAATTCCTTCTTTTCCACATCCTCCTTAGATACCTAAAAAATGAGTTTTGAAGCATGTACCATCATTGGTTTGTCATGCCAAAAAGTGGTTGCGGATCCCAGGGCTATTTTAGGTCTTGGAAGGTCTTGTTTTTTATTCTCTACTTCTGATTTCTTTAGCAGAACACATCTCTCAAATACTTAGTAGGCTTCTCCTCTCTTTAACTCCAGTCATTTCCCCTCTTTTTTTTTTTTACATTTGCTATATGTTGAGGTTTTGTGACCCTATGCTTTTGCCTTTCTCTCTCTTAAATTAGATTGGTTAACTTGAGACTATAAGGCTTTTATAAAAAAGCCATTATTTTAGTTTCATTTCTCTCATTTGATAATCCAATTGAAAGATTTTACTCAATGTCACACTCACAGTTAGGCCTTTTCTCTCAGGAATATTATTTATTTATTCAGTTTTTAAGAATGGTTGCAATGTTTTTACTCTTAATTTGACCCTTCCATTGGGCTTTAGTGAATCAAGGCATTTCTCCAATGTATATATTCTTGAATGGGTCTAAAATAACTGGATTTTCCAGTATTTCAAGGCCATGAATTTCTGGAATCAGTCTAATTTCTTTCATTTCTGCTTGAAAAGTAAATGATTCCTTTCTGAATATATTTGTTTATTATAATTCCTACATAGTAAGGAACTAATATTCTATTTTCTAACTTTGTCTAATAGAGCTAAACATTTATGAAGTAAATTTTCTGTAAGGTGATTATATGATATACTGCTCAAACCAAGACCCTTTTGAGAGGAAAGGGAAGACCACTAAGAGTAATACTGGGTCAATGGATACAGACTAAAAATGTACTGAGCAAACTTGGATAGAAATTCACACTAATTATCTATTATTCAAATCATGGCAGATGAGAATTTTACAAAATATTTTGCCACCATATTAATCAAGAGCACTATCTTTCTAGGTTCTGGATATCAGTTTTTCCTGTCTGTGGGAAGATTGCTAATCCAATGCCACATATTTTAGATTTTTGTACGATACCACTCGATTTCTGTATACTACATTCTACATGAGACAAAATGGGCTAGTTTATATTACAGTTTAAAATGCAACTCTAAAATCTTTGTGGTTTAATGAAACATATTTTTATTTCTCTTATATGCTGCTTATCTATTATGGGTTGGCAGTGAATCCCTGACCACTTTGGAGACTTTATGGACTGAATTGTGTCCCCCAAAAGTTCATATGTTCAAGGTACACCTCAGAATATGACTGTATTTGGAATAGGGCCTTTAAAGAGGAAACTAAGGCTAAATGAGGTCACATGGGTGGGTCCTAATCCTACAGGACTAGTGTTCTCATAAGAAGAGACACCAAGGGTGTACATCTACAGAAGGATGACCATCTTAAGAAACAACAAGATGGAAGCCATCTGCAAGCCAAGGAGAAAGGCCTCAGGAGAAACCAAACCTGTCAAAACCTTGATTTTAGACAGGCTTGGCATCTAGAAATGTGAAAAAAAATTTGTTGTTTAAGCCACCCATTTGGTGGCATTTTGTTACAGCAAACTAATACAGAGACTCAAAGAATCTTTTCTTGGATTCCCGACTGAACGTGGGCTTTCATGATCACTTGGACAGGCAGAGTAAGCTTGATGAGTCACACTCTGCCTGAACCAGGATGCTACCAGGTAATTACATATATATATTTGTGTATATATATAATATATATATATATATTTATTTATTTAATATCATTGGCAAAACAATTCATAAAGCCACACATGATACTTACAAGATTCTGGTTCTGCATGTAAGATCTTGGAAGTCACCACTCTGTCCTAACAACAAGTACAAAGCTGAGCAGACTGAAAAATTAACAACTCTTCTTGGATACGTAAGAGTTAGTAGGATACAGGGAAAATTGCTGCCCCCAAGATTGGAGAGATAGACAAATGTATACAGGGAGTCACAGCTTACTGGAGCAGACTCAAAGTGGAAACTACCGTGGGAACCGGTGCCAGAATAGGAAACCCTGAACTGTTATTGACAAGTTGCTGGAGGCTCAGTTTGGACAAGTCTGAGATTAAAAACTCATGGGTTGTGGAGTTGGGGGACACAATGTTGTAGATTTACCTCCAGGAACTTGACCATTTTCCCAAAGTCAAAATCTGAGAAAAATCCCCTCATGCTTCTAGCAGGGGGAGGGAGAAAGAAGCTATTTTGAAATATGCCAGAGTATTCTGCTCTTCTTAACAAGGCCTGAACTCAGGGGAAGCAACATAACTAGAGCCTAACCTGCTGGGAAGTTATCAGCGCTTAACTGACCTGGGGGAAGAGAAATATCCATCTCCAACCAGCTCTAGCCTTCCCCATGGGAAAAGGGGAACACCCAACTCCAACCCATTCTAGCTATCCTGTCCTCCAAGGGGGGATTAAACAAAGAACTGGGAAACTCTTGTGAATTCACAGACCAGAGTCATAGGCTCACTGAGAGATTGAGTCATAGGCTCACTGAAATCATAAGACCATAGAATGCTTCCTGGCCCCCAACACCTCACCACCACCACATTACTAAAGGCCTATTTATAGCAGTTACTTTTATCTGTTACATAATGTCTGGCTATCAAGAAAAAATTACAAGGTGTACCAAAAGGAAACAAAAACACAGCTTGAAGAGAGAACAACTGTCAGAAAAAGATATGGCAGGGATGGTTGGATTTTCAGACAGAGAATTTAAAACAATGATGATTAATATGCTAAGGGCTCTAATGGATGAAATAGACAGCATGCAAGAACAGATGGACAGTGTAAGCAGAGACGGAAATCCTAGGAAAGAACCAAAAAGTCACTCTAGAGATTAAAAACTCATGGGTTGTGGAGTTGGGGGACACAATGTTGTAGATTTACCTCCAGGAACTTGACCATTTTCCCAAAGTCAAAATCTGAGAAAAATCCCCTCATGCTTCTAGCAGGGGGAGGGAGAAAGAAGCTATTTTGAAATATGCCAGAGTATTCTGCTCTTCTTAACAAGGCCTGAACTCAGGGGAAGCAACATAACTAGAGCCTAACCTGCTGGGAAGTTATCAGCGCTTAACTGACCTGGGGGAAGAGAAATATCCATCTCCAACCAGCTCTAGCCTTCCCCATGGGAAAAGGGGAACACCCAACTCCAACCCATTCTAGCTATCCTGTCCTCCAAGGGGGGATTAAACAAAGAACTGGGAAACTCTTGTGAATTCACAGACCAGAGTCATAGGCTCACTGAGAGATTGAGTCATAGGCTCACTGAAATCATAAGACCATAGAATGCTTCCTGGCCCCCAACACCTCACCACCACCACATTACTAAAGGCCTATTTATAGCAGTTACTTTTATCTGTTACATAATGTCTGGCTATCAAGAAAAAATTACAAGGTGTACCAAAAGGAAACAAAAACACAGCTTGAAGAGACAGAACAACTGTCAGAAAAAGATACGGCAGGGATGGTTGGATTTTCAGACAGAGAATTTAAAACAATGATGATTAATATGCTAAGGGCTCTAATGGATGAAATAGACAGCATGCAAGAACAGATGGACAGTGTAAGCAGAGACGGAAATCCTAGGAAAGAACCAAAAAGTCACTCTAGAGATTAAAAAATATTGTAACAGAAATGAAGAATCCCTGTGATGACCTGTCAGTAAACTGAATGCTGGCTGAGGAAAGAGTCTCTGAGCTAGAGAACATGTCAGTAGAATCCTGGGATCTACATAAAGAAGCAGAGAGCATCAAAGAAAGAATAAGCAAAAGTAAATAAAAGCATCTATTTTTCTTACTCTTAGTTGATTAACACAGGGGTCCCCAACCCCCGGGCTGTGGACCGGTACTGGTCTGCAGTCTGTTAGGAACCAGACTGCACAGCAGGAGGTGAGCAGCAGGCGGGAGAGCAAGCGAAGTTTCACCTGCCGCTCGCTCCCCATCGCTCCACATGGCTCGTGTTACAGCCTGAACCATCCCCTGCATTGCTCACATTGCCTCCTGAACCATCACCTGCCCCCGTCCATGGAAAAATTGTCTTCCACGAAACCAGTCCCTGGTCCCAAAAAGGTTGTTGGACAGTGTAAGCAGAGACGGAAATCCTAGGAAAGAACCAAAAAGTCACTCTAGAGATTAAAAAATATTGTAACAGAAATGAAGAATCCCTGTGATGACCTGTCAGTAAACTGAATGCTGGCTGAGGAAAGAGTCTCTGAGCTAGAGAACATGTCAGTAGAATCCTGGGATCTACATAAAGAAGCAGAGAGCATCAAAGAAAGAATAAGCAAAAGTAAATAAAAGCATCTATTTTTCTTACTCTTAGTTGATTAACACAGGGGTCCCCAACCCCCGGGCTGTGGACCGGTACTGGTCTGCAGTCTGTTAGGAACCAGACTGCACAGCAGGAGGTGAGCAGCAGGCGGGAGAGCAAGCGAAGTTTCACCTGCCGCTCGCTCCCCATCGCTCCACATGGCTCGTGTTACAGCCTGAACCATCCCCTGCATTGCTCACATTGCCTCCTGAACCATCACCTGCCCCCGTCCATGGAAAAATTGTCTTCCACGAAACCAGTCCCTGGTCCCAAAAAGGTTGGGGACTGCTGGACTAACAGATAACAGTTTGTTCAAAATTACAGCAAAACTGTATTCAATTATGTATGCACCTTATGTGTATATATGTATATATATATATATATGCTTATAAATGATTATATATAAGTGAAATGAATGCCAGCAATGATACAAGAGATTGGAGGGAGGAATCAGGATTATTTGGTTATTATAAGGTACTCACACTATCTGTATAGTGGTATAGTGATATTGGAAAGGTGGCTTGGATTAATTATAAACGTATATTGCAAACTCTAGGGCAACCACTAAAAAAGTAAAAAGTATAACCGATGTGCTAAGGAAGGAGAGAAAATAGAATTATATAAAATGTTCAATTAAAACCAGAAAAGGCAGAAAAAGAATGGAAAATAGAAACAAAGAGCAAGGGCAACAAATAGAAAACAGTAACTAATGTGGTAGATATTAACCAGATCTATCAATAATCACTTTCAGTAGCAGTGGCCTAAATCTACCAATTAAAAGACAAAGATTCACAGTGGATCAAAAAATAAGGCCCAGTTATATGTTGTCTACAAGAAACCCACTTTAAATGTAAAGACACATATAAACAGTAAATGGTTAGAGAAAGATATACCATGGTGACACTGATCAAAAGAAAGCAGGAGCACTATGTCAATTTCACAGAGTGGACTTCAAAGCAAGGAAAGTTAACAGGAATAAAGAAGGACATTACATAGTGATAAAGGGTCAGTTCTCTAAGGAGACATAACAGTCCTTAACATGTATGTACCTAATTACAGAGCCTCAAACTATTTGAGGCAAAAACTAATAGAAATGCAAAAAGAAATAGATGAGTCCACTATCATAGGTGGAGTCTTCAACACCCCTCTGTCAGAAATGGACAGCAAGAAGAAAATCAGTAAGGACATAGTGGGACTCAGCAGCACCATCAAGCACATGGGTATACTTGACATGGCCACACTTACCTTCAAGAGATTAAAGAAATGCAATCCTTTCATGTGGCCTTCTCCCAGAAAAAGAACTGCAACATCAGTGAATAGTTCTAATAAGACTTGCAAAATCTATTGCATTTTCCCTCTGAGACTGATAAGCTTATATATCTGCATTCATTATGCTTTGTGCAGACCACTGTATAGCTCTTATCTTACAGTTTTGTTTGCTGTAATTAGTAGCCCCAGCTAGATTATAAACTCATTAAGGCACAACCTATAGCTTTTTTTTTTTTTTTAACCTCTGATACCCAGAAAAATGCAAGTCATGATTCTGAGTGTGTGCCTAAGGAATGCTATTTAAAGGACTACCTGCCTGATTTTCTTTTCATTCTTTCAGTAATAGGTATTCCTTTCTGAATTCTCTAGTTTAAATCTAATTATTCTTTTGATAAGCATGCACCAGTTATCCAGTGTGTTAGGCACTAATACAACATCTCTGTCCCTGAAGAGCTCACAAATATAAATAAGTAAACACCAATTATATAGGGAAACACAACAAGCACATACTCACAAAATATACTGGGGAGGTAAATAAATCGTCCCCCAAGGAATTTTATATTTTTATAATTTTATATATTTATATATATAGTTTACAAGGATTAAAATGAACCGATCTTATGTGTATAGTTTAACAAGTTTTGACAAATACATGCATGTGTACACTGATGAATTTTACAGCCCTATGAAGATAAAGTTATCTTTCCAGAAAGTTCCTCATGCTCCTTCCCAGTCAATTCTGATCACTCCCCAGAAGAAACCACTGTTCTGATTTTTAAACACAAATGATTTGTGTGCCTGTTATTCTAGAAGTAGAGTCATAAATGTAGCATATGTATTTCTAGCAAAATATTTTTAAGTTCATCCATATTATTGGGTATATTTGTAGCTCTTTTCTATTGGCATTGTATAATATTTAATTTTTTTTTATAATATCCATTTATGTTAAAGGATATTGGGTTTGTTTCCAACTTTGATTATTCTGATTATATGGCTTTTAAGAACCTTCATATAAGAATATATTTGTTGACTTACATTTCTATTATCCTGGGTTAGTTAAGTAGGAATAGACTCACTGGATCACAGGATAGGTGAATGCATAACTTTATTAGAAACTGCTAGGACAGTTGTCACAGTTTTTGTATCATTTTACACTTCCATTGGTTGTTCCACATACTTGCCAACATCTGGTCATTTTGGTCTTTTTGTAATTATCCATGTGGCAGACCTGTAATGGTATATCACTGTAGTCTTAATTTTTATTCCTCTGTTGACTAATGATATTGAACACTTTTCCTGATGTGTATTGAACATTTGTCCATTTCTGCATCATCTTTTTTTAAACAGGATGGCAAGTGATCTTGTTTTATTTTATTTTTTTGTCTTTTTGACTGTTGAGTTTAGGAGTTGTATATATGTTCTGTATACAGGGGTTTTTTTTTTTGGTCAAATATATTTACTGTGAATATTTTCTCTATATCGCTTTATTTATTTTCTAAAATATTATTTTGATGAGAAAAGTGATTTGGTGTTGTTGAAATACAATTTAGCATTTTTGTTTTACAAATTTGCTTTCTGTGCCATTTTTAAGAAATGTTGCTAACTCCAGTTATGAAGATATTTTCGTATGTTTTAATCTACAAGGTTTATAATTTTAGCTTTAACGTTTAGGTTTGTGGTCCATCTCAGATTAATTTTTATATATGTTTGAAGGTAGCATCAATTTATTTTATCTCACATTGATATAAAGTTGTTCTAGCCCCATTTTTGGCAAAAATACTATGAATTTCTTCAATGACTTCATTGAAAATCAGTTGATTAGATGAGTTTATTTCTAATCTTTTTTCTGTGCCATAGGTCTTTATGCCTATGCTTCTGTTATTACCAGCCTGTCTCAATTCCCATAGCTTTAGAGTGAGTGGAAATGAGGCAGAATATCTAAAATCAGGTAGTATTATCCTTCCTCCATAATCCTTCTTTTCCAAGATTATTTTGCAGAGAAAGACTACATTTTTCTTTTCTTGCATCAGTCTTGCAATATTTGTCTTTTTTAGAGATTTTCCATTTTATCCAAGATGCAAGTTCTTGGCATATATCTATTGGTTACAATTACTTGTTATACTTTTAGTGATCTGAAGTGATGTCCTCTCTTTGTTTCCCTTTATTGGTAATTTTTTTTCTCTTTTATTGTCTTAATAATTCCTATAATGGTTTATAAATTGCTTTAATCTTTTTTAAAGAACACATTGTTTTCCTTTTTTTTCTCCTTGTCCATTTTCTAATTTATTCATTTCCACATTTATAATTTTAATTTGACTTCATTTAGCCATTTTGTTTTTAATGTGTCTTTTTTTTCCCCTAATTTTTCTAAGGTGGAGAATACATCATTGATTTTAAGTCTTTCTTTTTTTTTTAAGCCTTTCTTATTTTCTAATACAATAATTTTTCAAGCCACTCTATTATTTGGAATTTACAAAGTTTGATGTGGTATATTTATACTTCATTCAATTCAAATATTTTATATTTTCCTTTTTAATTTCTTTTTTAACAAAAGTTTTTAGAGATATTTAATTTGCAAATATTTGGGGATTTTAAAGATGACTTTTACTATTGATTTTTAGTTTAATTTTATTAGGGTTAAATAACTTTTTTAAGATTGTGGAATTTATTAAAACTTGTTGGGCTTCCCTGGTGGCGCAGTGGTTGAGAGTCCGCCTGCTGATGCAGGGGACATGGGTTCGTGCCCCAGTCCGGGAAGATCCCACATGCTGTGGAGTGGCTAGGCCTATGAGCCATGGCCGCTGAGCCTGCACGTCCGGAACCTGTGCTACACAACAGGAGAGGCCACAACGGTGAGAGGCCCACGTACCGCAAAAAAAAAAAACAAAAAAAAAAACCTTGTTATACGGTTCCACAAATGATATATCATGGTGAATGTTCTATATGCATTTATAAAGAATGTTGTATTTTTGGCATTCTGCTCTACAATACTAGTAAGGTTAGGTTGGTTATCTTTTTCAATTTTTTTTTAAACTCTAGGATTATTTTGTTTATTTCTTTTAGTAATTATTGAGAGTTTTGCTGAAATCTCCAACTTTATCTGATTTACTTCTTTATTTTGAAGGTCTATATTTAATCTTACACATATTTAAGATTAATATCTTTCTGATGAAAAGGCCTTTTATCATTATGGAATGTACTTTTTATCTCTGATATTATTTTTCTTGAATTATACTTTGCCTGATTTTAAAATAGGCAAATAAGTTTTCTTATATTTACTGTTTACATATTGTATATTTTTCCAGTTTTTAATTTTACCCATCACATGTCTGTGTATTTTTATTTTATAAATATCTACTCTGATTTTAATATAGTTGTACCTTCACATTTACTTTAATCTATGTTTATACTTTTTATATTTTATACTTAAATATGAAATAGGTATTTATATTTTAAAATGTAGAATAAGTTCCATATAGTTAGTTCTGTAAAATTTTCAGCCATTATTTCTTCAAATATTCTTCTCCTCCACAATTTTTTTCCTCTAATTCTGGGATTCCACATACACATATTAGACTATCTAATATTATCCCACAGGTCATTGAAGACCTGTTCTCTTTTTCGTTTATTTTTCTTTTTCCACATTCCATAATTTCACTTGCTATATCTTCAAGTTCACTAATCTTTTATTCTGTAGTGTTCAATATGTTGTTAAATGCATATAGTTAAATTTTAGATACTTTATTTTTCAGTTCTAGAATTTTCATTTGGTTACCTTAACAGTTTCTGTTTAGTTTATAATGTTGCCCATATATTCACTCATTAGGTTGATCTTTATTCCTTGGATGTTAATTTCAACACATAAATTGTCTTTGGTTTCATCCTATTGACAGATTTTGCCTCAATATGGTTTTCATTTTTTTCTGCTTCATATGTCTTGTGAACTTGTCATTGAAAATTTGTGACCTTTTTATGCCTATTTATTGAGATACTAGGTTTTGGTTTCTTTTTTTAAAGATTGTAGAGTTTTATTCTTATAGGCAATATATTTACTGTTGGATCAGATTGTTCTGTCAAGGTTTATTTGGGGCCTACTTGGGACAAGTTCCAGAGTAGCTTTCTCACTAGGAGTAAAGTAGTTATAATCTGAAGAATTGGTCTTCAGTTGATGTTTTCTCCCAGACCTTGCAGGGTCTCACCCTGCATATAGAGAGTTTATGATTTGGCCAAAGACAGAACGGGCCACATGCAGATTTGTCCAGCTTCTTCTCTTTGTAATGCTTTCCTGTCCATTAACCTAACCCTCAAATTTCAACCTCCTCAGCTGCCCTGGACTGTGATCTCTGTTTCCTCTATCCAGTGACATTGTATCATGGAATACACACTTCAGTTTCTTGGAGAAATATTTCTCAAACTGGTATCTGTGGAATCCTAGGGTTAATTAGAAAAAGTCTTATAAGTTTAGAATTTGTTTTCATTATCTGTGCTTTACTTAAGTTTAAAAGGCTTGAATAAAATGTAACCTAAAATGAATAAAAGTCAAGCAATTTTGAGCTACACCTGAAGTTGTAGCATGGCTGTGAAATGAAGCCAAAATTGCAGAATTGCATAATTTTTTCCAATCATGTCTTATCAGCATATGAAAAGGAAGAAAGTGATGCGGTTTTTTATGATTTTATGTTAGCAAGACCATTCTCGAAAGATTGAGGAAGCAGGAAAATATAAAATGCTTATAAAATTCTGGCACTTTCTAAGAGATTCTTAGAATCAGATAGGCTTAAGTGCCATTAAAATGTACATTAGATCATGTTAATGTCTCCATTAAAATTCTTTAACAGCTTTTAGTTACAGTTTTTTAAATTAAAGACTTGATATTTTTAGAGTAGTTTTAGGTTCACAGCAAAATTGAAAGAAAGGTACAGGGATTTCCCACATACACCGTGCCCCTACACATGCATAGACTCCCCTGTATCAACATCCCCCACTAGAGTGGTACAGTTGTTACAATTAATGAACCTACATTGACATATCATAATTACCCAATGTCTATAGTTTCCATTAGGGTTCATTCTTGGTGTTGTGCCTTCTATGGGTTTAGACAAATGTATCATGACATTTAGCCATCATTATAATATAAAACAGAACATTTTCAGTGCCTTAAAAATCCTCTGTGCTCATGCCTCCCTCTTCTCCCCCACCCTAATTCCAAGCCCTTGGCATCCACTGATCTTTTTACTATGTCCAGAGTTTTGCCTTCTCTAGTGTCATATAGTTGCAATTATACAATATATAGCCTTTTCAGATTGGCTTCTTTCACTTACTAATATGCATTTAAGGTTCCTCCACGTATTTTCATGACTTAACAGCTCATTTCTTTTTAGCGCTAAATATTTCATTGTCTGGATATACCACAGATTATCCATTCACCTACTGAATATCTTGTTTGCTTCCAAGTTTTGGCAATTATGAATAAAGCTGCTACACACATCTGTGTGCAAGTTTTTATATGAACATAAGTATTTCACTCCTGTGGATACATACCAAGGAACACGATTGCTGGACTGTGTGGTAAGAGTATGTTTAGTTTTGTAAGAAACCTTCAAAGTGTCTTCCAAAGTAGTGAACGACTTTGCCTTCCCATTATTTATGAGACTTCCTGTTGTTCCACATCCATATCAACATTTGGTGTTGTCAGTGTTTTGGATTTTGGCTGTTCTGATAGGTGTGTAGGTTTCTCATTTTTTTAAAATTTCCATTGAAACTGAAATTAAAACAAAATCTGGCCTCCTTATGATGATTCACTAAGGCTTGCCATAATTTGACCCTTACACAATTTTCACCTTAATTATTTATGACTGTCCTCAAGTGTTGTGCTTGAGCCCAACTGATCATTAAGTTCATCAACCACATCAAACTCTCTCCAGACACAGGGCCAATCTGAATGCTTTTTCTTCTACCTGGATTGTTCTACGTCCACTCTAATGGACTTTTTATCCATTAGACATAAACTTCAATGTTACTTCTGAGAGATTTTCTCAAATAACCACCCTATAGAGTGAGTTTTTTATACCATTTTATACTTTTTCCATCTCCATCTCTTAATTTCGGTCCATTATTACAAGTACTGTAATTGCAAATACTTAATTTTACTTTTTAATTTTTCTCCCTGGCTATAATACAAAGTCAGTGATGATGGCATCCAAGTATATCTTATATGTATGATATTCTGATATCACACAATTTCAGGTAAATAGTGGGACTTTATTTATTGACTGCTGAGTAAAATACAGTGTTACAGAGAACATAGATTTGTTTACATTCACCTCATGAAATAAATGGAACTTAGTTTGGGGAGAAATCTTAAAGGTCCTTTAATCAAATATCTGACTTCACTGAGACTCCCTTTCACAGATATATATCCAGATTTTGCTTGAATGCTTCACCCTGGGAAGATTAGCAGTGACATCCTACTGGACATATACACGGACTAAATAAAAGCAGAAAAAGTATTCTCCCCAAGAATAAATATTTTTTCAAAGCTAAACAATAAGGTCCAAGAAAACCCGAGTTTGTTACAGAGTTCAGTGGTTTGCCTGCATCTTCTGCATTGTTATTGCCTTTCAAATGTGTTGGGGCCCTGGAAACTAGCATAGGAAATGAAAAAGACCAGTGGAAAACGTTTCAATCATGACTACCAGGACAATGATAGCTTACTGACACACTTAGCTGTAACTCACTTTCTAGTGATACTAGGTAAATGTCTTTATAATATTTTGGGGTGTCTGTGTGTGTGTGTGTGTATGGATGTGTTTATGTGTGTGTGTGTATGTTTTGTTATGCCAGGATCTCCAAGTTTTAGAAAATCTCAACTCTCCTAGATTTGGGCCATGCTACTGTGAATCCTAACTTTAGTTTCCTAAAGTTTTGTACTTTTTCATTTCTTTTGAAATTTTCCTTAGCTCCAAAGTATAAGTGTGTAGCTACCTAACTTAGTGTGTTTATTAGTGAATCTGCTATGATATAGTTTTTTGTAACTCTATAGTTAGTTTCATATAACATTAACTTTCTTCTTGAACAATTATGTATGTCAATAACAATACTCTAAAATCAATACTCTTATTTTAACAAGTATGAGGATAAGCTCTCCTGATGATAACTGCTAAGATGTATGGTCAGTGCAAAATCTGCTATCATAATATGCATACTAGAAATGAATACCCTTATGTCTTTTTCTATGACTTTTGATAAACTTTTTAGACACTATGAAAGTCTTTGTTCTTGAGTTAATACTTACCCTTAACATGCAAATCTCTAAATGTTAGTAAATGATGAATTTTGATGTTTCCTTTAAAAAAGAATCAGCCTCTACTATTAAAATTTTTTTCTAAAATATTGCTTTGGATGTCTGATTATAAATTTGATACTGGCTCTTCTCATTATTTTAGGTTAGGATGTCCTTGCACATAGTCTTCACTCTACCATGCATGGAAATTAATTTCTCCCTTAAATTCTCATAAAAATAGGTGATTTTTAGGCATTTGGAGCAGATCCTTACAATGTAAATTTTGAGGGTCGGTATTAAGTTGTTTCAAGTGCTTTAAAAAAATTAGCAATGTTGGTCTATTTTAGTAATGCCTGTTAATCTAATGTCCAAACTAATCAATTTAGTAAATATTATGAATTAAATCTTAGAACCGTGTCAATTGAGAAAAAGAAAAGTGACTATTGACTAATTGAATTATCATGTGGCAAAATTTTAAATTTGAATATGTACGAATGTGGGCATTTGTGTTTCTTTGTATTTATGTGTTGCAGAAGGAAAGAATGGATATTAGAACACAAAAACAGTTTATAGGTGCAACTGTTTTTTTTGTTGTTGTTATGTATTATTTTGTGTACTTTTTAATATTAATATGAGATAGAAATATGCTTCTTCTAAAATATAATATTTTCAGTTGGGCATATGGACTTTGGATTGTATACTGGGTACTGGTGATGTTTTATTGTTTAATCTGGGTGGAATTACAAGGTGTATTCACAAAGTGCAAATTCACTCAATTTATGATATGTACACTTTTCTGTGTGTATGCTATCCTTTGAATTTATTTTTTAAAGAATAAAAACTGGGCTTCCCTGGTGGTGCAGTGGTTGAGAGTCTGCCTGCCAATGCAGGGGACATGGGTTCATGCCCTAGTCCAGGAAGATCCCACATGCTGCAGAGTGGCTGGGCCCTTGAGCCATGGCCGCTGAGCCTGTGCTCCACAACGGGAGAGGCCACAGCAGTGAGAGGCCCGCGTACCACAAAAAAAAAAAAAA
>NW_020185325.1:2864159-2902903 GCF_003031525.2 Neophocaena asiaeorientalis asiaeorientalis | reverse complement strand
AAAAAAAAAAAAAAAAAAAAAAAAAAAAAAAGAATAGAAACTGATTATAATTTTAAAAAAAATAGCATTAGATTACCAACTAAGTAAAGTATTATATTTGCAAAGATTAAAATAAAATTTATTTCTGGTAGTTGTTGCCTAAGTAATTTGGAAACACTCCCCCATGAGAATAAAATCAATACAATTTTTTTAGTAAAAATCGTAGCCAATCTTCAGGAGAAGAGAAAAATCCAGAAAAATGGGCTAACTCTTGAGGGCTGCTTTCCCCCCAGGGGTGTCTGATCCAAATACAAAACTTAGATCTTCAGACTCCATAAAAATTAGTACACAGATAGTTTGAAACTAAAAGGAAGTAAAAAGTTACCATGTAATCACAAAAAGAAAGCTGATGAAGCTATAATTTTATCAAAGAGTCTGTAAAGCAGGAGACTTTGTTAGCGATAAAGAGGGGCATTTCATAATGATAAAGAGGTTAAGCCATCAGAAATATATCCCACTTATGTATGCACCCTGTAACATCTTCAGAATACAGAAAGCAAAAATTCAAAAATGGCAAAGAGAAATAGAGAAATTGCCAAGATAATGGAAGATATTAAGAAACCTCTCTCAGTAGCTGCTAGGGAAATAGACAAACAAACAGAAACAGTATTAAAGATGAAAACAAACTTCATCAATGAGCACATATATGAAATTACACCCAAAATTGGGAGAATTTATGCTTTTTCAAGTATACTTAGAACATTTACCAAAAAAAAAAAAATTAAGTAAACCACATGCTGGGCAATAAATAAAGCCTCAGAATCCTTAAATGTTTGAAATAATTCAGCCTATGTTGTTTGAATGCAATGTAACTCAGCTAAAATCAATAAGGAGAAGAATAACTAGAAACCCCAAATAAATGCAATTAAACAATAGTAAGTCATCAAAATGAAAGCACTTAAGGCTTAAAATCAGTCAACTAAATTTCCATTTCAAGAAGCTAATAAAATCACGTCCTTCAACTTCAAAGAAAGTAAAAACAAATAATAATGACAGAGCCAAAATCCATGAATATACAAAAAAAGAGAAAAAAAATAGATAAAAACAAAAGTTGGTACTTTTAAAAGACTAATAACTAATAAAATCTTAGCAAACCATAAAAAAGACATAAATAAAAATTTACCAATATCATAAATGAAAAAGGAGCTATTAATAGACTTCCATTAGACATCAGCATAAAGAGAAGATAAAAATTGATGCATAAATCTCATGAACTAAGTGAACATCATTTTCAAAACTGTAACTTTGCAAAAACTGACAAAGAAATAGGCCAATATTTAGCCTGCAAATTGAATCTTTTATCTAAAATCTTCCCACAAAGAAAATCCCAAGCTCATATGGCTTTACTGGTGAATTTTTCTGAATATTTAAGAAAGATAAAAACAACGATATTGTGTGAACAGTTCCGGGGAATAGAAAAACAGAGAGCACATTCCTGCTTTTTTATGAATCCAGCATAACCTCAATCTCAATACCTAACAAGCACAGTATAAGAATGGGAAATTACAGAGCAATCTGCATTAAAAACTGCGATGGTAGATGGAGTAGTATTTTATATTGATGGCCTTTAATGAACCATGTCTCTCGGTATTCATGCTCTTGTGGAGTTCCATTTTCTTCAATTTGGCCTGAACCTATGAAATGATTTTGCCAATAAAATGTGGTAAAAGTGATTCAGTGCTAGTTTTGGACCTCGGTTTTAAAAAGGTCTG
Source organism: Neophocaena asiaeorientalis asiaeorientalis (assembly GCF_003031525.2). Lineage (NCBI taxonomy): Eukaryota > Metazoa > Chordata > Mammalia > Artiodactyla > Phocoenidae > Neophocaena > Neophocaena asiaeorientalis. Next base: position 2,901,152 of record NW_020185325.1, on the reverse strand, counting down.
GCAACTCCTGTGTTTTGCACTATTGGGAACTTTGAGCAACATTTAAGAAATTCATTTATCTTTATGGGTAGAGAGACCATATGAAGAGGCTACATGGAAAGAAGTCTGTAACATGGAGAAAGTAGGCATGCTGTTCCATTATTCTAGCTAACCAAGCCCCAACCAACCAATTAGATGCAGCTACATGAGGAAGAAACACTAGCAGAAATGTTGCCCATCTGTATCCAGTCCAGACTTCAGAATAATGAGCAAATAAAATGGTTTCTGTTTAAATCTCAAACTTTGCAGTGATTTGTCATGCAACAGTGGATAAGCAGAGCAATAAGGTATATTATATCTGAATAGTTCTACTCTTACATATACAACAAAGATGAATCTATAGGTCATGAAAATACATGTGCTGGAATATTTCTAGTAACCATTATTTATACTGGACAAAAACTGGAAAACACCCACATATCCTTCAGCAGTAGGGGGGATAATACATTTTGGTATATTTGAAACACTATAGTGCAATACAAGTAAACAGCTACATTCAGCTAGTTGAATGAATTTCACAAATATAATGTTCTACAATTGAAGCCAGACACAGAAGAGTTCTGAATAATTCCATTTATATAAAGAAAAAATATAGGCAGATCTAAACTATACTGCTAAAAGTCAGAGTAATGATTATTCTGGGCAAGAGAGTATAATGAATGATCAGAAGCAAGTCAGGGAGTTTTGAGGTGCTGGCAGTATTTTTGTTCTTGTTCTGTATGGTAAGAGGTGTGTGTTTCATTTAAGAAAATTTATTGAGCTGTACACTTATGTGCTATTTACATTGATAAAAAGTTGGAAAACTTATACAATACAAAGTGACAAGAAAAACAAAAGACATTATTGAAGAAGGTGGGAATACTGACTATCAAATATGAAGACTTATAGAGCCCTAAGAATTAAGAAAGTGTGGTATTAGTGAAACAATAGACAAATAAGGAAACAGAAGAGAATCAATAAATAGATCCATAGTTAAATGAACTTTATGACCAAAATCACATCATAGTATAGTGGGGCAAAGCATGGTCATTTCAATGAATGATGCTGTTTCAGCTGACTATCTATTGTAAAAATCACAGCTTGACCATTCATACCTTACAGGAAACTATTTCAAATTTGATTATAGATAAAAATGTGAAAGTTGAGATAATGAAATATGCTGAACAGAATATCTTTGCAATCGTGAGGTTGGGAATGTTTTAAACAGGACACAAATGGAATAAACAACAACAAAAAAAGAAATTTAATACACTGAATTGCATTGAAATTAAGAACATCTGTATATCAAAAGATACCACTAAAAGAAAGAAAAGAAAGGCCACAAAATGGGAGAAGATATTTGCAGTATCTATAATTGACAAATGACTCTTCTCAAGGATATAATACAAACGAATAAGCAAGCAGATGAATCAGTCAAAAAAAAAAAAAAGACAACCAAATATGATGTGGAAGAAACATGTTATTCAAGTGGTAAAGTGGTATATAAAGAGTGCTCTATTTCATTTTTCTTAAGGGAATGCAAATTAAACTCAATAGATACTGCTGTATGCCTGCTAAAATGACTAAAATTAAAGACACGGGCAATACCAAAAATGTGCAAGGATATTAAGCAATGGAAGCTCTCATACATGCTATTACCAGAAAACTGATAGAACCACTTTGGAAGACAGTTTGGTAACAGCTACTGAACTTAAACGTATATACTGTAAGACTCAGTTATGCCATTTTCAGAAATGTATCCATATGTTCAGTGAAAGACTTGTAGAAAAATGTTCATAACAGTCTTTATAATCACTTCAAATTGGAAACAACTCAAATGTCCAACATCAGAATAAACAAAGAAATTTATTTTATTTATCTTATTTATATTAAGATGTGCATGCAGGTATGTATCATAGTATACCAAAATAAAAAAAACTATAACCATGAGCTCTAACATGGATGACTATAACAAAAAATAGTAAAAGAAAGAAGATATTGAAACCAAAGCATTGGTTTCCCTCTGGAGAAAATGGTGGATGTACTGAGTGAAAGCAAAAGGGGTGCTTCTAGAGAGTTTTGAATATTTGTAATAGATGCTTACTTTGTGCTAATCCAGTAAACTGAATTTACATTTGGTATCTGCCTGCTTATTATCTATCTGTCTGTCTATCTATCTATCTGTGTATGTATTACTTCACTCAGAAAGTTAAGGTCATGATTTCTGCCACAAAACTAGTCTTTTGTCAGGATATTATTTAATAAGATTATATGTATCAAGGATGTTCCTCTAGATTCAATTAAAATAACCTCTATTCACAATAACCAAAAGAGAAACTTAACTGATACCTGCATTAAGCAAAACAAGTTTAAAAGGAATTCACCTTACTTTAAACAAATGAGCTAGTATAAGACCAGGAAAAAGTAAGATGTGCATTTTTTAATGCTGTATAATTCCACTTAGGTTGCAGTTTTCGTACATTGTTAATTTTTTTAAAAAAGAACTTCCTATGACAAATTTGATAACTCTGGCAGTTACTCATTATATAGACCAGGCATAAGATTATCATTTTCTTTGTAAAATCTCTTTAAAGGCACTGCGTTGGGAATTCTAAGATCATTGCTGTTTCTCTGTTACAGCATATTGGTTATTTATTTAGCACAGATAGATCCATGATGCTTTGGAATAAATAGAGCTGCAAGCACTTATACATTAGAAAATTAAGATTATAAAACAATTAAAATGAAAATAAATGTGTGCCACATCTGAATAAAAGGTCTATGGAGACTTCTACAGCAAGTTAGTATTGTCATTGGTGTATAAAATGTTGAATTGAATCTGCCCACATGTAAACCTCATTCTGATTATTAGGGCCTGTTTGAAAGCTAACCAGATTCCCCAAGAAACAAAACAGAGCATTGATACTGTTAAATGGAATCTTGATGGAGTGCCTTAGTGACTGTGAAAGTTTCATTTGGTTAATCCATTTGAGGTGTGAAGAATGGAAAAGGAGAGAATAGAAATTGAAATATAATAGTAAGGGTGATTTGTTTTTGACCTAATAATATGAAAGAACTAATATAGTTTTCACAATGCTTACTCACTAAATCCGTTATTTCTTAAAGAATATTCCTTTAATCAGCTGAAATCAATCTTTCTTCTCCATTGGTATATTTAAGTCTCCAGTACCTACACTGAATGTGTCATGTTGCAGTGAAGTATTATGTTAATTAAAAAATGGTTCTGGTGATAAAGATAGAGAGAATACATCAAGTGAGTAAATATCTGTGACATTTTCCTTCTCCTCTTAGAGCTACAGCAGTACACACTGATTAACAGTCACAGGGAATCTTGTTAGCTGTCTGCTTCCTACAAAATGAACACATAAATGCAAGAATGAGAATCTAGTAAGGTTCAAAATGACCACAATTCAGTTCTGTCCTGTGTGTTTTACTTTTGTTCTCTTTCTTTCTCTTGCTCTCACTACTTCTCTCTCATCTTTTGTCCTTATTAATATACCTTCAGAAAAATATTGTATTAAACACACATAAGCATTTGTGCATACACACACCTATGGTGTAATAAACACTGGTTTATATTTTTACTGTTATTAAAAATTTCCTGGAGAGATATTCATAAATGTGAAAAAGGTAATTAAAAAGTAAAAACGGAAAACAAGCTAATCTGAGCTGAAGTGGAAAAATAATTAAAAAAAATAAGATACAAATAATGTGGGTCATTTGGAAAGCTCATACAGTTTTTTCCAAAGAAAACAAGGAAGTTAAGCATGTGTTTTACTTAGATTAAAAAAGAAAAAGATTCTTAAGAAGTCTGACTGTTTATTCAAGTTTTAAGGATCCTGGGATCATCTATTAATGAATTATCGAGGCCTCATTCATTTTGCAGTCAGCCAAAGAGCTATTTAGTTTTATGGCTTTCTCCCTCAAGGTGGTAAAGCTCACAGGGCACTTTATAATTCAGTTATATTATAAGTACCCCTAGAATTTTAATTACATAAGGCAGATGAGTTTAATTCTTGAATTTTTATGAGGTATACTTGAATAAACATGTGTTTAAGTTTTGAATCCAACTTTCTCCTTGAACAAAAGAAAACATATAAATGACACTATCTTAATTATTAAGGAAAATAAACTACTTTACTTTCCTCACTCCAAGTTCTCTAAGGGACCCTTCTCTCACCTGACCCCACACAAAATATTTTGACAATCCTGTTAGACACAGTCTCATCTATAATATACGAAGAAAGGAGAGAAACTGAGAAATCCTTAGAAAATTTCTCATTACTTCTTCAACTTTTCATTTTCTTATTCCTTCCTAAATCAAGACTGTGACACTGACTGACTCTACAAAATCCAAGAAAGAATATTAGCAGAATAGATAGGTGACCGACAGTCCAATGCCATTAGGAGAATTGTGTTCCTATCTATTCTGTTCCCTTTTATGTAAAGAATTGAATCAACTATGCAGGTGGAAGTCAAACCAAACCAAACTAAAGCAACAGGCAATAAATAAAAGTTTAAAATAACTGGGTTTTAGTTTGTTTGTTTTTTTAGTTTCCTTGACAGATTGCTAGTCCTAAGTGATGCTCTCAGAATAAAGGCTAAATAAATTTAGGAAAAACTATTTCATGCATATCTCTTTCTAGGTCTTCATAATGCAAATTACTATATTAAAATTTCTGATTAGTATTACAGTGAAGATATCTGCTTACCTGGGTAACACATTAATCTCTCAAAACTACTGGCCAGAGAGCTCTATTTTCTAAGTCCTTGCTATCTGGTTGTACCAATATTTTAGAGAATATATCCCGAGAAACTTTTTGATGTAAACAATAAATATGTTTGGCAAAATTGTATGCCAAGCTAATTTTTAACTTAATTCTTATTCTAGATGGAATTGTAAAGATTATAGTTTCAGTAACCGCTAAATATGTGATTAATACCTTTAGGATTTGGCCAAATAATTTTCTTATACCAGAGAACATCTATACTGTAAAGTATTTGTAAACAATTGATAATTCAATAATTTTACATCTGAAGTAACACATATCTCTCATTTTAAACACAGATTTTTACAGTAATGTGTCAAGGACATTTTAAGGATATTGTAAATCAGTTCTTGTTTGCCTGCATTAATGGATTTAGTCATTCCATACATATAGTTTAGTCACTCAGTCAGGTATGGAGTTAGAATAATAATACTAAATGTAGTAATAATTAGTGGTTAACAGTTACTGAGTGCTTTCTGTTTATATTGCATGTGTTATCTCAGTTTACCCTGAATATTGCCCTGTAAGGTAGAACTATTATTGTTCCCATTTTCCAGATCAGGAAGCTAACACAAAGGCTAATAATTTGTCAGATATCACAGCCCTATTAAAATACATAGCTGAACGTTGGCAATCTGGTTCCAGAGTCTGTGTTCTTTACTATGCAATAGAATGAGTAACATAGAAATGAATAAGGTAGGCTTCCCTTGGCAAATTTAAAGTTCAGTGAGAGAGTCATGACTACAAACAGGTATGCAAAAACAAGTGGATGATAAGAGTGAAAGTGAAATGAGAAATACAAAGAAGTAAACATATATGAGTTGATGGAAAAGTGAGAAGGTCAGTGTTGAATATGTGTGGGTACAGTAGCAGGGGTATTCTGGGTCAAGATGTTAAGTAAAGAATAGATAATACTCGAAGATGCTCAAAAAGAAGTTAGTGTTAAAATATAATTAGGAAGTTGACAGGATATAAGTTGAAATCGAGGAAATCAAGTAAAGAAGATAATGTGAACCAGGGTGAATCTTGGTTAATATTAGCAATTAATCTGTGATATTAAGGTGTAATGGATATTATTTTTGCTCATGTTCTCAATGAACAGGAAACACTAATCAATCCATTTACACTACTTATTTTATAATATGGCTGAGTTATATGGGAAGCAATATAAATAATAAAGTAAATATATTTTTAAAAATTCTATACTGGATCTGGCATGCATTTTTATTTAATTTAACTCCCTTTGACAAATGTAACATAAAAAAGGAGTAGAATTTATCAATATAAGCCTATTTATAATTTGATCCTCTTGGTTAAGTAAGTCAGATGAGGCACAATGAAGCTGTCATCTGTGAGTGGTCAGGGAGTAACTGCCAGAAGGAAGAGAATTGTATTCTCAGGGCTTAAAACACTAATACAGTTTCTGCATAAGATATTTTTATTGAGGTGCAAAGTAGTTTAAAGAACAGTGTTAGTGAAAGACATTTTCCACAAAAGGAAATATAAATTCAAATCTTTTCTAACGTTTCTTATTAACTTTATAAAAGTAAAGAATTTTAAATACTAGCAAGCATTTGAAGCTAAAAATATGCTTTAAAAGTTAATTTTATTATAACTCAAGCTCTCAGTTAAGCTTTTTTTCTAGTTTTGCTATTAACTCCATCTGCAAACTGACATTTGTCCATTTGAGCATGCATGTGTGTGTGTGTATTGGGGGGAGCTGTATGTGTTTAACAGTAATCTAATATGACAATTTTCTGACTATATAGCATCCTAGATTTAGCCATCAATGCAGTTTTATTTTATGTCTTTGACTAAGTGACCTTTCCATTTCCTGAAATATAATATTGCCTATTCAATTCAAATGCTTTGGGCAGTTTTTCTCTGAAGTGTGTACTTCCTACACTGAAAAATGCTAGTGTATACATTTATTGAAAGCTATGTCCCTTATTAATTGAGCAAAACCAACACCTACTGCATTTCTTTTTCATTGTTTCAGGAATACAGTAAGTCCCCTACATATGAACAAGTTCCATTCTGAGAGTGCGTTTGTAAGTCTAATTTGTTCATAAGTCCAACAAAGTTAGCCTAGGTACCCAGCTAACACAATAGGCTATATAGTACTGTACTGTAATAGGTTTACAATACTTTTTACACAAATAATACATAAAAAAGAAACACAAATATAGAAGACATTTTTAATTTTACAATACAGTACCTTGAAAAATACAGTAGCACAGGACAACAACTGGCATACAGGGGCTGGCATCGAATGAACAGACAAAAGAGTTACTAATTGGAGGAGGGAGAGGAGGTGGGAGATGGTAGAGCTGAAGGATGGTCAGCAATAGGAGACGGAGGGCAAGCTGCAATTTCATTCACGCCTGAGGTTGATGGCACAGGTTCTGGTTCCTTGCTGGATTCAATTTTATCTACCCTCTTGCAAAAGTGATCCAGTGATGTCTGGGTAGTACTGTACCAGCTACATCACCGCTGCTTTTATGCATGCTTCCAGACATCCTGGGCCTGAAATAAAGATACTGTACTACTGTACTCTATACAGTACTGTACAGAAAAGTACACAAAAGCACAACCACTTGTAGGGGATGCATGCACGTGACAATGTACGCCAGACACTTGAACTAACCTACATGATTAGAAATACAGATGCACTTTCGCATCTTTGAAAGTTCGCACTTTGAAGGTTTGTAAGGGGACTTACTTTACCCTTCTCCACGTACCAGTTTAGCTTCTTTTTAATTATTGCATGTTAAATTACCCTGCTTTTCATCGGTATTATTTTGTATCCAATATTTACAGAGTATCACTCAATTGTTGAATTTTAAAATAGCATTCTAGTCTTCCTTTTTTTTCTGTATTGCTGATTCTAAACATCTAGTTTGCATTTTCCCCTTCTTGTCATCCATTGTGTTACTGTCTGCAATATCTGTTTATAGAATGCTATGCTTTATTCAGATTTGAACTTTTTTCCTAACTTGCCCAAGAAATCAATCCAGTGATCTTTACTAAATCATAATGTTGGTGGGAAGAGTAATGTTACAAAGCATGATTTTATTAACAGTAGTAGTTCTTTGGACAGCTTTTTGAAATGATGAGTGTGAGATGTGTGAATCTAAACACAGGCTATGGATGAGGATATGATAGTTTTCTTAGGTAGTATCTGAGGAAGCTGTGAGCTTATATGAATCAGAAGAATAAAGATACCTTGATGGGAATAAAGGGAAGAGGAGAACTACCATATCAGTACAGGATCAACCTATTTTACCGTTTTCTTGAATATATTAAAAATTAGTATTTAGAAAAGAAAACAAAGAACAGAAACCATTGTCACTGGGAGGCATTTTTGTTCAATGAAGGTATCTTCTTGAACAACACATTCAGAGTTGCCAAAAACAAAATAAGATTATTTCACATAAAAAATAGAATATTAGTAGAAGATATATTCAGTGGTTTGTGATTACTAAGTTGCTAAGGTCAATAAGTAATGTGTTTCATGGTAAATTAGGCTTTGGCAGGTATATCAACTCTTTTAGTTTGTAGGAAACCAGAGAGAAAATACTGAATGATTCAGGTTAAAAATTGTTCTATTTTAGGATCAGATAATCTTTTTGGGAGCTGACAAATTATCTTGTTCAACTATGTAATTATACAGGTGAAAAAACTGAGACCCAGAGAGATAAACGGATAGTATCAGAGCTATATAAAAATAGCAGGTCTCATAACTCCTAGATCAGGGAAGGGAAGCTTTTAGTATGCTGTGTGATTTTCTGTTTTACTGAGGCCCTGAGCCTATATAACACAACAAATATGTTTTTAAAACAGTTAAATGAAAGAGTAGATTCCACTGGATTGGGGAATTTGTTATTCTGCTAAAGATGATAGAAAAGAAAAATTTTCCTTTCCCTAACATGTGGAAGAAGGGTTAGAGAGGATGGTGGGGAAAGGAGGGGCTGCTTTAGCAGTAAACTGGATTCATTCTTCACTAAAGACTTCACACACACAGGAATTTGCTGCAGTGGATTCAGCACAAAATTTGGTCAGAGAAGAACCCTGTTGGACCCCAATTTTTTTGAACCTTTCAGAAATCAGCATGACTTCTGCTTCATAGAATCTGTAGATATTGAGTGGCTTTCTGAAAGGTTAAAAATAAAAGAGATCATGATGTTAGAAGCCTGTGCAAGAGTGTATTTCACAAAACGTGGGTCTCTTACTGTGCAAGGAAAGACATCTTGCTGTGTGAGCCTCCTTATAGCAGCATTTCAGTTTTAAAACAATCTGTGCACTATGTTATTGCAGGATTTCCTTATTTCTCACAAATTACATAATTTAAACAAGTCACAAACAGAATGATTCACCTGGCATATAGGAATAAAGTATAAACATAAATATATATTTTTATGCATGGTAGAATGTAGTCATGGTTATTTTCAATGAGATTACAGATAATATCTTGTGTGAAAGATTGTTGGAGTCTGGGAAATCTACAGTGACAGACCTCTTTTTATTTTTGGAATAAAACTTGTCAAGCTTAACAGTCTTCTATGAACTGAATTAAATTTTTATGCTGTAATATAATTTTTTGCCAAAGCAATTGCTTGACATTACGAAAGACTTGTTTATTTACAGAAATGTTTTCTGTATGAGAAAAAAAGAGGTAATCCTATCTTTTCTGAGACTATGTGAGGTTTCTACATCTTTTAAACATTTGTGACAGTTTGAGAATTTAATATGATTATAACTCTTTCATAATCTACAAATACTCTTTAGCAATAGAAATTGCTACTCATTTCATTGCATAGGATTGGAATAAGAACATAATCTGCAACTTGGAATTTGAAGATAAAAGTAATAGTACTTGCTTTAGACAAGTACTATTGAATACTTAGGGAAATTATGGCCAAATTACCATAAAAGGCTGAAGTTACATGTAGATAATGCATAATACTATAAAAATAAAAATATACCTGTGATTTTTAATAACCAATTAGACTTGAGCTAAAATAAATGAATCTTAAAACTTCTTTTTATAAATGTGTGACAATTATCAACTATAATTAACCACCATCTTTGTGATATTAGCTAGAACAAATATTTGGTGATAGTCTAGTATTATGTCAAAATTAAAACCTTGGAATAAAATAAAATGTTCAATAGATTGAAAACTGTAATTTAAAAATAACATTCAATGTTTTGGGTTTTTTTTTTGCATTACGCCGGCCTCTCACTGTTGTGGCCTCTCCCATTGCGGAGCACAGGCTCTGGACGCGCAGGCTCCGTGGCCATGGCCCATGGGCCCAGCTGCTCCGTGGCATGTGGGATCCTCCCGGACCGGGGCACAAGCCCGTATCCCCTGCATCGGCAGGCGGACTCTCAACCACTGCGCCACCAGGGAAGCCCCCATTCAATGTATTTTTAACGTAAAAGACAAATAGACATCAAAATACATATCTGGGAGCTAGATTGTTAGCTACTCTTTTTGCATTTCTTCTGTTCTCCACACCAGTTCTTCCTAAGGCTAACAAGATTCCTTAAAAAGAGCATTCTATTTTTATAAAATTTCTCCATACTTCCTACATACTCTACCTTTGCACTTACGAAAAATGGAAAGAATGGGGTGATTGATAGAGATTAGAGTATATAATCACAGATAAAATAATATTGAATAAAATTGATTATCACTAATTCAAAAATCTCATAAACTTCTTATAAGTACATTTTAAAATAGATTCTTAGTTTTTTGTAACTTGTAACAAAAATTTTGGTATCACTTAAAAATCTCAATTATACTGTGAAAATCTTTGGGGTTTTACATCATTGGTATTCAAGGTATTCAAAGTTACTCACTTTATTGACTTCATGCCCATTTATGTTCCCTGAATGGCTGCAAGGATAATCAAATTATACAATACCCGAGTTTCTACTTGTCTAATGTATTGTATTAGATTCTGTTTGTGTAATATATATTTTGAGTCAAATAGCTATTCCTCTATATGATGTAGTACAAATACTATATTATAATCATATAGGTCTGTTTCTGTATCTCAAAAAATGACATTCATTGCATCACTGGCTACAGTGGATTAACATGGTGCAAACTGTATTTAATTAATTAATAAAATATAAAATGCTCTTTAGGTTTAAGTTATTAATTTCATTTATATCGTGTAATTTGTTATAGGTATTTCAAAATGACCACCTCTATAGACTTAGTTGGTGGAGGTTCCCTTCCAAGTTCCTTGCTATGCAAGTGTGGTGTTTGGATAATTCAAGGGTCAACTCTAGTTCTGTGAAAAATGCCATTGGTATTTTGATAGGGATTGCATTGAATCTGTAGATTGCCTTGGGTAGTATAGTCATTTTAACGATATTGATTCTTCCACTGCAAGAGCACACTATATCTTTCTATCTGTTTGTGTTGTCTTCAGTTTCTTTCATCAGCGTCTTATAGTTTTTGGAGTACAGGTAGTTTAATCCTAGCTATTTTAGGATTTAGGTAGTTTAGTTTAATCCTAGGTAGTTTAATCCCAGGTATTTTATTATTTTTGATGCAATGGCAAATGGGAATGTTTCCTTAATTTCTCTTTCTGATCTTTAATTGTTAGTGTATAACAATGCAATGGATTTAAATGCAAATAAAAGCTATAGTAAGGTATCACTTCACTCTGGTCAGAATGGCCATCATCAAAAAGTCTACAAATGATAAATGTTGGAGAGGGTGTGGGGAAAAAGGAACCCTCCTACACTGTTGGTGGGAATATAAATTGGTACAGCCACTATGGAGAAGAGTATGCAGATTCCTTAAAAAAATAAAAATAGAGTTGCCATATGAACCTGCAATCCCACTCCTGCGCATATATCTGGACAAAACTGTAATTCGCAAAGATACATGCACCCCAATGTTCATATCAGCACTATTTATAATACAGTACAAAACATGGAAGCAACCTAAATGTCTGTCACAGATGAATGGATATAGAAGATGTGGTATATATAGGCAATGAAATATTACTCAATCATGAAAATGATGAAATAATGCTATTTGCAGCAACATGAATGGACCTAGATGTTTTCATACTAAGTGAAATAAGCCAGACAAAGACAAATATATGATATTGTATAAGTGTGGAATCTTAAAAATAGATACAAATGAACTTATTTACAAAACAGAGACTCACAGACATAGAAAACAAACTTATGATTACCAAAGGAGAAAGGGCGGGGGATAACATATACACACTATTATATATAAAATCGGTAACCAACAAGGACCTACTGTATAACACAGTGAACTCTACTCAATATTTTGTAATAACCTATAAGGGAAAAGAATCTGAAAATGAATATTTACATATGTGTGTGTGTATATATATAGCTGAATCACTGTGCTGTATACCAGAAACTAATGTGATATTGTAAATCAACTATACTTCAATAAAAAATAGAATTTAATTAACAACAACAAAGACCAATTCCAGTCAATTTCTTTTGTCAAGAGTCTGTTTCTTTTCCAGGATTTTCCCTCAAGATTCCCAGAGGTACCTGGAGTCTTAAAGGGGAGATGGATAGGAAACAGATGACCACATGGTCTAGAAGACTTTTTCACTGGATAATTGTCAATGACTATAAATCAGCCTATTTAGAAAAGAGAGGATTCCAAATGTTGGACAGATCTCTAAAAGCATTAACATGTGGACTCAGCAGCTTAACATGATCTGGATCTCCTGATTTGGGTGTGGAGAGAATGACCCATTTTAGTGAGTTTCCACTAATAAGTACGTATGATGACAGTTGTCCACAGAATAGTGCTCCTGTTCCCTGGGCCCTGCACGTTGGCAGTTTAGTTTACATTGTGGGGAAATAGAGGAAAATCACATGCCTTGGAGAATGCTGAGTAATAATTTTGCATTGGTTCTACATGTATGGCATGCTGATACCTGAGTCTATTTCTTTATTTTTTAAAAAATTGTAAACTTAAAAATCATACAAAAACGTGATACAAGAGGTGAAAATTTTATTCTCCATCACAGAAACAGTTCTACTCTGACAACTATTAATATCTGGATAAGAATACATAGGCCATTTTAGTACAAAGAACATTAATATTTGTGGAAAGAAATTTAAACAAATTAACTGTGCTCCCTCTTTACTAGCTTTTAACAAAAAATTTTGTTCTACTTGAATAGATTCTAATTTTATACAAACTTTATTTGATTAGTTAATTACTTTTGCTTCTGAAGTTATTTCTCTAAAGAAATTACTAGCAGTTTGTAAAGCATGCTGTTCAGAAATGTTTTGACATATGTGGGTAGAAAAAAATGATGCTGAAAATATAAAACAAATGCCTTTGGTTTGGAACATTCATCCTTAAACATCTGTTAATATAATTGGCATTGCAACAGAATGCAAACAAATTCCTCACTTTGGACCCCACTAGGTTTGGAACATATAAAATTTATGACAAGTCTTATGAGCCTTGGTTTCAGTTCCTAAGGATACTGTGCCTATACTCACCAATAGCCCACTCAAAACAAATCAACCTCACTCCTCAAAATTGTATCCTAGATTTATGATTTCAAAAGCTTGCTGTTTGTCTTATTCTTTAATTCAACGTTATAACCTTGCTTTCTAACCACCTTCAATGACGCTTTTAAAAATCATAAGTACTATTATTTCTTACACATTACTGAAGAACCATTATCCCAGTTGAGCTCTTTGGAAAAGAACCATAATATATTTACTGACTTTCAATTCTTATGACTATAAGTTGTGCTTTTGTTCTACTTTAGCTGCAGACTAAATGTTCTTTTTTATTTTGTTTTTCCACTTCTTATACAGGGTTTTAGAAGATTTGCTTTTCTTTTGCTGAGAAAATATACAGAGCAAATTTCCATCCAAGTTCTTTATCTCCTCTAAAGCTGTACCGAAACCAGAAGCGTGGCCTTTTGATTCCTCCATGACCCCAGCATTCTTAGCAGGTATGTTCAGGGCAGGTGGTGTTGTGAAGCTAATAAGCAAGGACTGGAATGACAATGTCTCCCCTGCTGTCCTCACGGGGCAGCTTCCATGAACTCGCTGTTTAAGTGTGTTTACAGTCTGACAAACTGTAAAGTGCTACCACCTCTTAACACTTCTCAAGGCATTTCATTGTTTGACATCATTGTGTTGCCAACAGCAGAAAACACATACTAGGATTTAAATAGTAAAAATACAAGTTGTCTTTGAATTTAATTAAAAGACTGTCATAACATGTTAATAGAGCAGTGCATGCATAAGGATACTTCTCCCAAATTCCCAGTTAATATACATGGCTAGATTACTTAACGAGAATTTGCTTTATTAGTAATGTTACAATGCCCACAATGATAATTAAATAACATGTTCAGTAATCTATCATACCATTTACAATCTTAACATTTATATGTATTCCACATTTTCAATATTCAACTGTGAATTTAAGCAATTATTTATAAGTAATGTAATAAACACTAAAGCCATTCATATCACTTGAAATTCAATATCATATGAAATTCAAATTCAGTATCATATCATATTACATAATAGTAATCTCTGAGAAATTCTAGACTGTGTTGCCTTTCAACTTCATATTATATCAGTTCATGAACACATTATTGTTTCACAGTGACGTATATTATCATTTTAGAATGCATAGTTAGAACTTGTCACACTGCTTTTAACTATCTGTTTTTTTCTTTTGTTCATATATTTGTCTGCTCTTTTGAGCGTAAAGTCCGTGAGAGCAGGTATTTGGTTATTTATTGTTGTATCCAGTGTCATTCAAAGTTTGGAAGAATACCTGAAGTATAACAAGTAACCAATAAATATTCAATAAAAATCTTAACAAATGTAATATTCATTATGCCACTTTGCCATGAGAAGCTTATATGACTTGAAATAGGAATTTGGTTGTTTCTAAATTATTATTTTTACAAACATCTTTTTCATTGAATATATGGGATTATACAGAGTAAAAAAGTATTACATATTTAATAATTTTCTCAAATATTAGCATTTTTTCAGTAAAATAAAACCTGTTTTTATCATATCTGAAAATTGCACCTTTAAGCCCCAAAATCTCTAAACTTTTGCTTAATCTCATCAATTTAATTTTTTTAATTTCACTGACTTTTGCAGTACTTTCTTATGTTGCTCAAATTTAAGTTTTTCTAAATTTTTGAACATAAAACATATCTTATTTCATTTTATATAATTAATGTTTAAAGTGTGCATGTTTGTGATTGTATATATTTGAACAATTTGCTTTTCATATTTGATAAAATTATATTAAATGTCTGCTTCAACTTGTTTATTATTGTGTTATAATCACCATTTTAACATATGACTTTTTTATTGAATTGACTTGTGTGTGTAATTTTCTGTAAAGCATACCAGTGTATAAGATTTCTGTAGAAATATGGGTATAATCAAAAGAAAGGTATAAATCAGCTTTACCTGCAGAAGAAAACAAACATGAATTGCAATATTGAGTAATACTATTTGTAAATGTGATAAAGTTAATGTTCACTATTATATAATATTATTTTTACTCTGCTTTCCTAAGACTTCAAAACTGTACCCTTTTCCAGCCCTCTGTTTATACACTTACCTCCCACATATTTATTATGCCATTTTCTATTTCTCTCAAAAGAATTAAATTGGAGAGATGGTTATTTGTTTTTTAGAAGAATTTTTTTCACAAGAACATACTGCAACAATAGTGTTTATGGAAAGCACATGGTTTCCTAAAAGTTAATTGTGAGGAATTAAAAGTACATTGGCATTTTCATTTTCAATGATTGACTAGGAGTACAAATATTTTAAAATTAGTGTTTAAATATGTCTTTGTTTTGTTTAAATATCTTAAAATGTCTTTGTGATAGGTGTATGGATAATTATTGAAGTCAAAATATAATAAAATCAATCATTAAATCTAAATTTTTCAAAAAAGCAACCATTTGAAGGAAGAGTAAACATAAAGGTGAGCATATATATCTATTAGCTGAATTGCTCCTAAAGTGCAGTCCCTATTTTAGGTTGCTGAATGCTCATGGTTATTTATTTATTTTTCATAGAAAATTTATTTCAAGTTTATCTCATTACAAAGTTGTAGCAATTTTATTATTTTTAATATACAGTAATTGGCTTATATAAATAACAAATCCTAACTTATGTAGTTAAATTTTATGTAATCTCCCAAATTAGTTTTATTTTTCAACTTTCACTTAAGTGCCCAATATTGAATATATTATTTAGATAAGTGTTTCTTGCTCCAGTGTGATGACTTATTGAAATCAAACAAATAATTTATCACCAAATTCTTAATAATCAGAGTGTGTAAATGCAACATTTGTAGGTTATCCTCAGTAACATCATTAATTTTCACTTCCTCTTTTGGTCTCCTCATTCATTTTACTAGAAGAGTAGGAGAACATCAAGCTCATTAATCCCTTCAAAAAATGTATGAAGCACTTATTTCATATATTCTAAATAAGTGTGTTATCTATTTTGTATCATAGCAAAGAAGAAGAACGTTTCAATGCTCTGAACCATTAATATAAATGTCAAATCTGACCCATCAGGCATCATTATAACATATGATTAAGAATTGTCTTAGTGTCATCCAAGGACACTTTATGGACTCAGTGATGTCATTGGCAAAATATTTTAATTGTCACTTGGACATTTGGCTTATCAAATGTCTTCTTTCAAGCAACCCAATCCTAAGGAGGGAACTATAAGTTTGACTTAATTTCTTACAGCCCCCTAAAGTCTTAGGACTTTGAAAGAACTATTTTGTTGCTATTTTATGTCATGCTTATGTGTGTAGAGAAATTCAGCTGAAGAGTGTAGAGTGGAAAAAATAAAATTTGGATAGGATAAGGTTTGATAGATGGAGAAATAGAAATGTAGGGTAGTGGGAGTAGAGAACCAGATAATGATCACTACATTTAAGCAGAAGCAGGGTAAACAAGAATAATAGGAACTCTAGAGACTGAGGGTCAACCAGAGATGAGATTTTCATTGATGCAGTAGGGATAGGGAGGAGTAGGAGGAGGGAGAAAAACAGAGAAATGGATTTTTTGTAAATGATGTTGCCATGATTGGTGCAGTAGCGGAGAGCTGTTGTTTCTGTGCTTATGAGGAAGAGCATCATCAACACATTTAACATGGAGAATAAAAGGTGGAAAGAATCTGCGTATTGATGATGTGGAGATGTTGAAATAACTAATGCTAGAAACACACTACCTATGAGATTATTTTATATGAAAGAACAAGTTTCCTTCTTGTTTAACCCATTTTTAGCTGTATTTTCTGTGATGTGCAGTTGAAAGTTGTTTGATAAACTGTAAAAATTAATTTATTTCTAAAATGAGTACTATGATATTGTACTTGATAATATACAAAAATGATTTTACCACTGAAAAAGTTAAAATATCAATGAGTAAAATCAAAGATACCTGTGTCAATCTCATCCTATGCATCTTAATTCTCATGGTTATTACTGTGAACAATTTACTCATTTTCAATGAAACGTAGGTTCTTCAAAAGACCCAAAACAATTAATTTCAAGGAGTTTAGGCCTTGTCTTTGTAAAGCAATAGACAGTTTTAGGAATAACACCAAAATGATTGCCACTTAAATATATTTTACTCTGCTTAATTATCCTTAAAAGAGGTAAGGTTCTTTTACAGAAAAAAAAAAAGTATGGATTATTTCAGCATATTTCTAAATATTTATAGGAATAAAAAAATCCTATACTCAAAAAGATAAAATTTACAATGTTGGGCATCCAATAAAAAATTACCAGGCATGCATAAAAAGCAGTAAAATATTATCTGTAATAAGATATTTAATCACCTGTATTTGACCCACATATGTAATAGATTATAGAATTACAAAATAAGGATATTAAGAGATGTATTATAATTGTATCCCATATGCTCAAGAAAATAGAGGAAAGAAAGACCTGTAGAGACATAAAAGATAAAAAAAGAGATCCAAACTGAACTTCTAGAAATGGCAACTACAATGACTGAGATGAAAAATACACTGGATGGGATTAAGAGAAGATTAGACATTGTAGAAAGAAAGATTAGTGAACCTGAAGATGAAACAATAATATTATACAAAATAAAACACAGGGAAAGAGATACAGAAAATTTAAAAAGTGAAGAGTATCAGTGACCTGGGAGATAACATCAGATATCAGTGGAAACCCTGAAAGAGAGAAGAAGAAGAGAGGGCAGACAGACACAAATTTGAAGCAATGACAGCTAGCATTTTTCAAACTTGGTGAAAACTATAAACATACATACACAAGAAGCTAAACAAACCCAAGCACAAGAGTAAAAGATAGGAAATTGTAAATGTATCCAGAGGAAAATAGACTTGCTATATACAGAGAAACAAAGATAAGAATGAGAGCAGATCACTTTTTAGAAATCATACGAGCAAAAACACAATGGAAAATATCTTTAAAGTAGTAAAAAAACAAATCTCTGCCTAGAATTCTTTACCAAGGAAAAATATATTTCAAAAGTGAGGATAAAATAAATGTTTTTTTTAGTTATATGAAGGCTAAACAAATATATCACCAGCCAAACTGCACTACTAGAAATGCTAAAGAATTCCTTTATGTAGAAGGAACATAGTACCAGATGGAAATGGTTTAAATCCAATGAATGACAAGCACCAGAAATGGTAAACTCATGGGTAAATATAAAGATTTTTATTAAAGATTTTTATTAAAATTATCATTTAAGGCTCTTTAAATGATAACTGACTGTCTAAAACAAAAGTAATAAATCTGTATTGTGGACATTATAGAGAAGTAAAATGTCGGACAACAACAGAACAAGGTCAGAAAAGAAGAAATCCAAAATGTACTGTCATAATGTCCTTTCATACTACATGAAATGATAAAGTATCATTTCATAATAAACTGTGATAAGTGAAAAATGCATATTCTAAGCCCTAACTTAGACCTGTAAATAAAACAGAGTTAAAATCAGTGTATTAAGTTTCTCTTCCCACATAACAAATTGCCACAAATCTAGTAGCTTTAAACAACATGTATTTATTATCTCACTCGCTTATCAACTTTCCTTGGGTTAGGAGTCTACGCATGTTTTAGCTGGTTCCTTTGCACAGGGTCCCACAAGGCTGCATTCAAGATGTTATCTGGGACTACATTCTCATCTGAGGCCCAAGATCCTCCTTCAAGAACATGTGGTTGTTTCCAGAAACATTTTTTACAGCAACAGAACTCATGGCAGCTTGCTGTTTCAAAGCCAGCAGGAGAGCATCTCTCTGACCTCTAGACCATCATTTAAGGAGTCCATCTGATTACCCAGGTCAGATCTACCCAGGAGGAGTTCATTTTGATTAACTCAAAGTCAACTGATTATGAGAACTTAGTTAGAAAATGCACAGTTCTTTCACGTGTTCCTTATAATGTATCATAATCATGGGAGGGATAGCATATTCCCAAGTCCTGCCTCTATTCAAGAGGGCAAGTGTCAAGCAAGAGCATAGCTCATTGTCATAAAAGATTTATGCCTACTACAGACAATAAGCCAATAAAGGAAATAAAATAGAAACATAAAAATAATTAATACAAAATCAGGGAAAAAAAGATAAAGGAGGGACCAATTGAAAACAAATAGCAAGATAGTAAATTTAAACCCAACCATAAAAATAATCTCATAAGTGTAAATTATCTAACAATGTCATTTTCAGAAGCAATTAGCAGATTGTATATAAAACCAAGACCCAACTATATGCTGCCTATTTTATGTAAACTTGAAATATAAACACACAAATAAAATAAGAATAAAGCAAAAAATACACCATGATGATGCTGATGACAAGTCGGAGTGGCTGTATTAATATCAGGCAAAATAATTTTCAAGGAAAGAATATCACAGATAAAGAGAATGATTTTTTTTATGATAAATGGGTTAATTCATCAGGATGGCAGAGGATGCTGAACCTTTTTTGCATATCATATCACACTTACAATATACATATAGCAAGATCTGATAGATCCATAAAGAGAAATAGAGAATTCCACATTAGAGCCAGGAATTTCAACACCTGTCTCTATAATTGATAGAAAGAGTTGACAGGACATCAGTGACATTAGAGAGAAATTGAGTAAAACTTAAATACTTTGATCTAATTGACATTTCTAGAACACTGCACTCAACAACAGCAGAATGTATATTCTTCCCAGAGCACACAGAACACGTTCCAAGATAGAACATATTCTGGGCTATAAAACAATTTAAGAGGATTCAAATCATTTGAGAATTGTGGGATGTAGCTAAAGCAGTACTTAGATTGCAACATATAACACTAAGGATGTATATTAATTAGAAAGAAAGAAATATTTCAAATAAGTGACTCTGACTTTGGCACCCACTTTAAGAAACTAAATAAGGGGAAGAGCTTTCCAGTTCAGTGTGTAAGGAGCTTGGAAGTAAACACTCCCTCCTAACAAGTAAAATTGCTAAACAAACTGAAAAATGAACAACTCTTCTTAGATCCTTAAGAGTAGTGAGGTCACAGGGCAAGCCACTAACTCCCAGTATTGGTGAAAAAGACAAGTGGTTACAGAGAGTGACAACATACTGTAGTAGAAACATCTGTAGGAACAGTGCCCAGCGGGAAACCTGAACTGTAATCAGCTGAGCCAAACTGGAGGCTCAGTGTGGGCAACTCTGAGATTTAAAAACTCCAGGCGGACCCAGTCATGGGAGGGGAGAGGGCATGCTTTTGTGAATTTTACCACCAGGAGCTTGACCAGATTCTCACAATAAATATTAGGGTGGGGAGGGAATTGGATAATTTTGAAATAAACCAGAGAACTCAGTTCTTCTTAACAAGAAATACCCTCAGGAAAAACTAGTTAACCAGAAACTAACTTGCTGGGGTATTATTGGACTAAATCAGCTAGAAGAGGAGAAATATCCAATTCCAGCCCACTCTAGCGATTCAGTACTGCCTATAAAGGAGGAGAAAAAAACTAAGAAACACTTGTAAATTTTGCAGTCTGTAGGCATAGACTGACTAAAAGACTGAAACCTAATTATAGGACTATGAAATGCTTCCCTTTCCCCCTGCACCACATTACTAAAGACCTATTTATAGTAGTTCCTTGGCTCAGTACATCATATCTGACTGTCAAGAAAAAATTACAAGGTATACTAAAAGGCAAAGAACAGTTTCAAAAGATAGAGCAAGTATCATAATTAGACATGGCAGGAATGTTGGAATTATCAGATAGGGATTTTAACAACTATGATTAATATGCTAAGGGCTCTAATGGATAAAATAGATGAGATAAGAAAAAAAATCACCAACCTCAAATTGTGTACCCTGTGAAATTTTGCTTCAAAAGTGAACAAGATATAAAGACTTTCTCAGATTAAAAAAAAAAGAAAATTGAAGGAATTTGTTGCTAGTAGAGTAGCTTTGCAAGAAATATTAAAAGAAGTTCTTTAGAGAGGAGGAAAATAATATAGGTCTGACTTGGATTAACATAAAGAAAGGAAACATGATAAAGAAAGAATAAGTGAAAGTAAAATAAAAACTTATATTTTTCTTATTCTTAATTTACCTAACAGGTAACAGTTTGTTCAAAATAATAATAGCAACAATGTAGTTGATTATGTATGCTTATGAATGATTATATATAAGTGAAGTATATAACAACAATGACACAAGGGATGGGAGAGAAGAATTAGAATCATTTGGTTCTTATGAAGTGCTCACACTGCATACAAAGTGGCATAGTGTTATATGAAAGATGGCTTGGATAAGTTGTAAATGTATATAACTGTAGGGCAACAACTAAAAAAAGTTTTAAAAAAGTCTAACTGATATACTAAGATAAGAGAGAAAATAGAATCATATAAAACATTCAATTAAAGCCAGAAAGGCAGAGCTTCCCTGTTGGTGCAGTGGTTAAGAATCTACCTGCCAATGCAGGGGACATGGGTTTGAACCCTTGTGTGGGAAGATTCCACATGCCACGGAGCAACTGAACCTGTGTGCCACAACTACTGAGCCTGCGCTCTAGAGCCCATGAGCCACAACTACTGAGCCCATGTGCTACAACTACTGAAGCCCTTGTGCCTAGAGCCCATGCTCCACAACAAGAGAATCTACCACAATGAGGAGCCTGCACATTGCAACAAAGAGTAGTCCCGCTCGCCACAACTAAAAAGAAAGCCTACGCTCAGCAGCAAAGACCCAACACAGCCAAAAAAAAAAAGAACAGAAAACGTATAAGACAAAGGTAGGAACAAAGAACAAGAGCAACAATTAGAAAACAGTAACAAATATGGTAGGTATTAATCCAGATATATAAATAATCACTTGAACTTCTGAGTGATTTGGAAGACAATAACCAAATATATGTTGTCTGTAAGACCTGTTTTAAATCTAAGGACACATATAGATTAAAAGTAAATGGATAGAGGAAGATACACCATGCTAACACTAATCAAAGGAGTAGCTATATGAATTTTAGAGCAAAATTCAAAGCAAATTTATCCGAGATAAAGAGGGGCATTACATAATAATAAAGGGGTGGGTTCTTCTCAGGCTCACAGGAATGTGCGCCAAGGTAGACCACATTCTGGTCCATAAAACATACCTTAGCAATAAATCATACAGTGTCTGCTTTCAGATCACAATGAAATTAAACTAGAAGTCAACAACAGAAAGATAACCAAGAAATCCCCAAATACATAGGGATTAGATGACAAACCTCTAAATAACACAGTCAAAGAAAAAAAAGTCTAAAGAGAATTTAAAAGATATTTTAGCTAAATGAAAATAAAAGCACAACTTACCAAAATTTGTGGGGTGCAGCCAACATTATACTTAGATTTATAGCATTGAGTGCATATATTGGAGACAAATAAAGATCTAAAATTAATCATCTAAACTTCCACCTTAGGAAAAAAAAAAAAAAGAGCAAATTAAATCCAAAGTGAAAGAAAGAAGAAAAATAATAAGAAATAGAGCAAAAATCAATAAAATTGAAAATAGGAAATCAATGAGAAAATCAATGAAACCAAAAGTTGGCTCTTTGAAAAGATCAATAAAATTCTAGCAAGGCTAAGAAAAAAGAGAAAACACAACTTACTAATAGCAGAAATAAAAGAGGGGACATCACTACAGATCCCATAGATGTTAAAAGTATAATAAATACTTGGAACAACTCTATCCCTATAATTTGGTACGTTAGATGAAATGGACCACTTCCTCAAAAGAAACAATCTACCAAATTCACATAGGAAGAAATAGAAAATTTGCATAGCCTAAATCTGTTAAATTAATTGAATTAATAATTTTCCAAATCAGAAATCACCAGGCCCAGATGGATTCACTGGCAAATTCTCCAAAACTTTTAAGGAAGAAATTATAGCAATTCTCTGCATTCTCTTTCAAAGGGTAAAAGCAGAAGGAGTACTTCTTAACTCATTCTATGAGGCCTAGTACAAAAAACAGACAAAACATTATAAGGAAAGAAAACTACAAAACAATGTCTCTCATGAGCATAGATGCAAAAATCCTGAAACAAATATTATCAAACCCCATTCAAAAAATTTATGAAAATAATTATACATCATATCAAAAAGGATTTATTCCAGGTATTTAAGACTAGTTCAACATTTGAAAATGCATTAATGTAATTCTCATGTTAATGGGCTAAAATTAAATCACATTATCATATCAATAAATGCATAAGTATTTTACAAAACCCAACACTCATTCATGTTAAAATTTCTCAGTAAATTAGTGATAGAGGGGAACTTTCTCGACTTGATGAACATTATCCTACAGCTAACATCATACATAATGGTGAGATACTTGAAGCTTTCCCACTAAGATCAGGTATGAAGCAAGAATGTCCTCTCAACAATTTTTCAATATTGAACTCAAAGTCTTTGCTAATGCAATAAGGCAAAACAAAGAAAAAAATATACAGATTGGGTAGAAAGAAATAAAACTGTCTTTGTTCACAGATGACATGAGAGCCTTTGTAGAAAATCCAGAAGCATCAACAACAAAATCTCCTGGAATTAATAAGCAATTAGAACCAGGTTACAGAATATGAGGTTAATATACCAAAAAAAAAAAAAAAATCACTTTCCTATATATCAGCAATGTATGAGTGGAATTTGAAATAAAAAACACAATACTATTTACACCAGCATCAAAAAAATGAAATACTATGGTATAAATCTAACAAAATATGTACAAGACATATATGAGGAAGACTATAAAGTTCAGTTGAAAGAAATCCAAGAAGAACTAAATAAATGGGGAGATAACCCATTTACAC
Source organism: Neophocaena asiaeorientalis asiaeorientalis (assembly GCF_003031525.2). Classification (NCBI taxonomy): domain Eukaryota; kingdom Metazoa; phylum Chordata; class Mammalia; order Artiodactyla; family Phocoenidae; genus Neophocaena; species Neophocaena asiaeorientalis. The sequence goes on along the minus strand of NW_020185325.1, from coordinate 2,876,945 downwards.
TGATAGAAAAAATTAATATTGTCAAAATACCAGTTCTTCCCAAATTGATGTATAGATTCAATGCACTCCTAATTAAAATCCAAGTAAATTATTTTTTACTTATTAACAAACTGATTCTAAAATTTGTATGCAGAATAACCAACATAATTTTGAAGGAGAAGAACAAAGTTGGATGACTGACACTATCCTACTTTTGGACTTACTACAGTAACCAAGATGTGTGTTATTGGGAAACAGTAGAAACATAGATCAATGGAACAGAATAGCATCCCCATAATGATCAAAGTCAACTGATCTTTGAAAAAGGTGCAGAGGCAGTACAATAGAGCAAAGATTGTCTTTTCAACAAATGGTGCTGGAATAACTGAACACACATATGTAAATTAAAAAAAGAATAAATCTAGACACAGAACTTTTGCCCTTTACAAAAATTTACCTGTAACAGATTCTAGACCTAAATGTAGAACACAAAATTATAAAAACTCATAGAAGATTACATAGGAGAAAATCTAGATGACCTTGGGTTAGGTAATGACCTTTTGGATGAGGCACCAAAGGCACAATCCATGAAAGAAAGAATTGATAAGCTAGACTTCATTAAAATTAAAAACTTCTGTTCTGCAAAAGATACTACCAAGAGAATGAAGAGAAACCACAGACTGAGAGAAAATATTTGCAGAAGATATATCTGATACAGGATTGTTAAATATACAAAAAAACCTTTAAAACTTAACAAAAAAAACACTTGATTTAAAAATGTACCAAAGACCTTAAGAGACACCTCAGCAAAGATATTCAGATGTCAAATAAGCACATGGAAAGCTGCTCCACATCACATGTGTTCACAGAATTGCAAATTTAAACAATAATAGGATATCACTATGTACCTATTAGAATGGCCAAAATCCAGAAAACTGACAACACCAAATGCTAGAGAGGATTTGAGTAACAGAAACTCTTATTCATTGCCAGTGGGAATGTCGAATGATACAGACAGTTTGGAAGACAGTTTGGAGATTTCTTACAAAACTAAACATACTCTTACCATAGGATCCAGCAGTCATGCTCCTTAGTATTTACCCAAAGGAGTTTAAAACTTATGTTCATGAAAAATGTTGCACACAAATATTTAGAGCATCTTTATTTATAATTGCAAAACCTTGGAAGCAGCCAAAATGCCTTTCAGTTGGTGAGTGGAAAAACTGTGGTACATACAGACAATGGAGTATTATGGTAGTGCTAAAAAGAAATAAACTATCAAGCCATGAAAAGATATGGAGGAAACTTAAATGTATATTACTAAGTGAAAGCAGCTAATCTAAAAAGGCTACATACTGTATGATTACAACTATATGACATTCTGGGTAAGGCAAAACTATGAAGATGGTAAGATCAGTGGTCAGCAGGGGTTGGAATTGGGAAGGGATAATAGGCAGAGCACAGAGGATTTTTAGGGGAGTGAAACTACTCTGTGTAATACTATAATGGTGGATGCATTCATTATACATTTCTTCAGAGCTATAGAATGAAGAGTGAAACTAATATAAACTGTTGACTTCAGATGATAATGATCTATCAGTGTAGGTTCACAGTTTTAACAGTTACCCCACTGTGGCAGGTGTGTTGCTAATAGTGGGTGAGGCTATTCATGGGCATGTGGGAAATCTCTGTACCTTCCTCTCAATTTTACAGTGAACCCAAAACTGCTCAAAAAATAGTTTTTAAAGAAGCTAAATAAAAACAAAAGAAACTCCAAAGTATAAAAATTAATTAGAGAAGAAATCTATGAAATAGAAAAGGTAAAATAATAAGGAAAAGTAGTGAACAGTGTAGTTACATGTTTGAGAAGATCATGATAAACATTGAGACATATCAGAAAAAGAGAGAAAACACAAATAACCAATATCAGGAATAAAACAGGTGATATTTAATACCAAAATTAGAAAAATACAAACAGCAAAAACCAATAAAAAATAATCCACATAATTCTAAATTATGGAAATTATTTTTAATAAAGCATGCATACTTTATTAAAAATGAGTAGCCATATAAAGCATTCAGAACAATCAGTAAGGATGATTTCAGTAGCACTAAAAACAAATTCCCTAATTGATATTTTTAGAACACATCACCCAACAACAGCAGAATAATCATTTTTTAAAGTGAACATGAAATTTTCAACAAAAGTGAACATAAGGTGGACCATATAATTAGTCTCAATAAATTTCAGAAAACAATTGCTGTGTTACAGAGTACATATTTACTGACCAAGCAGGAGAAAATCTGTAATCAGTAACAAGAAGTTATCTAGAAGATATCCATGTATTTGGAAATTAAACAACACATATCTAAATATATCTTATATTTTTAAAATGGACATTATTTTCAATTGAATGGTAATGAAAATGCAATGTATTACAATTTGTGCAATGTAGTGAAAGCAGTGTTTAAAGGGTTTTTTTTTTTGGTTTAAATCTTTCTATTAGATAATAAGAAAAGTTTAAATTAATTTTCTAAATCTCTAAATTAAAAAACTAAATAGAGTAAAAAATTAAAAGCAAATTAAGTAAGAAGTAAAATTATAAATGCATATGCATTATAAGTTTATTTTAATAGCCTCAAACTGGGAACAACCCAAATGTCCATCACTAAGAGAATGGGAAGATAAATTTTTCTAAATTTATATGATGGAATCCTGCTCACCAATTTAAAAAATACTTACCAAATTCAGAAAAATGATGAATCTCAAACACTTTATGTTGAATAAGAAAAATAAGACACATACTAATATGTAATATATTATTTCACTGATACCAAATTTAAAAACAAAACTTAAAACTGATTTCTGTTGATAGAAATCATCACATTGATATCCTAGGGAGATGAGAGCTAAGTGGAATGATCATGAGGGAACTCCCTGGAGTGATGGAAATGGTCTGCCTCTTAATTAGGTCATTGATGGTGTGTGTATGCAGTCATTAAATCTTGTTGAACTGTAGAAATAAAATGTCTATATTTCACTGTGTTTAAATTTTACCTGAGTAAAACTGTAGAAGTTATTTTCATCAATAAAGCAAAAGGAGTGGGGTAATTTTACCTCCATATGGACCTGTTTTTTTTCAATATATTTGACATTGCCATATGAGTATTTCAGCCACACTTTTCAAACTGTTCTGTGAAATGTGGCGGCAGCAAAATAGAACAGCACTTTACTCAGGAAACAACTGCTTAACTAGCTGTATGGAAATGACTTTTGGATTTTTTGGACCGGGGCACGAACCCGTATCCCCTGCATCGGCAGGCGGACTCAAAACCACTGCGCCACCAGGGAAGCCCTCCAAGTTTATTACTTTTTAAGAATACTGGAATACTATTTTTATTTATGTTTATTTTTGGCCTCAATCAACTTTTCTGTTTGTTTATATAGAAGGTGAATAGATCAATAGATAATCAGTCATACTGCACAGAGAGCCCTGATATAGTGCAATTAGTTGTGGGACATTAAAAAGACCTTTTTGACTCATTCATCTACTCATTCAACAAGCATATGAGTTTCTGTGATGTTCCTGGCCTGATTCAGGCACCAGAGATATACTGACGAGCAAATTAAGAACTTTCTGTATGAAATTAAGAGAGAAACAAAGGATGAAATAACTGGACATTAGCTATCTCAGTTGAGATCTATGATAACTGAATTATAGCAAATCCTTTCTCACTTATTAATACGTCTGCAGAGACTAGATGAAATAACATATATAAAATATTTGAAAATTGTAAATACAGGACATTAGAGTTATGTACAGTATGCTTCATCAAGTAAACTGCTTTACAATGTAATGAGCTTAACTTGGAATGTAGGAAGGCTTTTAAAATATAGTTCTAGAAATGTTCTGTTACTTATTTCTAAGGAGATACCAAAGTTTATTTTGGCAGATGTATAAGCAGAGATAATAACCACTGTATATATTTATTAAATGAGGCTCTTGTTGTATGCTTCTATTAGTCAATGTTGTTGAATCCCTTTGTTTGCTTGGTTTGAATAATTTTCATATATATTCATAGGTTAGATGACAACAAGAGGAAACAAAGACACCTACAGAAGAAATTCTGCCTCTTCTGTAAGTTCTTATCAAATACATTTATTATTTACAAATCCTGGTTTCTAAACACAAGAAGTATATAAGTATACATTGTGTATTTGTGCAATTGTGTTTTGGGTACAGTTAGCATATATGTGTATGTATATATCCATATACATGGATAAATAGCATAAACAGCAACTAAGATATTCCCTTAAACAACAAATTTAAACCATATAACCATTACGGGGGAAAAACATGAAAGAATGGAGTCTTGTCACATCTTTTAAACATGAGAGCTATAAAGGATAGAGTGTGAAATTTAATACTAGGAGATTTCAGGCTCTATTAGCAAGGCCATCATTTTCTCATTATAACTATACATTATGTACTGTTGTGATATACAAGCCATAATTGAAAGCAATTTTTACATCTAAAAAACAAGCAGCAATATAGAGGAAGAATAGACTGTTTAGAAAAGTCACTTAATTAACTTATTTTAAATTTTGCCTAAAGAAAGAAAAAGGTTTGTCATCAGGAATTTGTATCTACCAACATGTTTTATACTAGAAGATAAATAATAGGGATAAATTGATGCAACGAGCAAACAATATCAAAATTGTTTCAAATTTTCATTTAGACTCCATACTACTATAGATGGCAACATGGGGAACAGTGAAAATTGCTGCTTGGATAAAATTTGGATAACATATTATGCACCAAATAGGGAATTTACATTTCTCTTATTTTGTCTACATTTACAAAAAACAAAAACAATATTTGACAAATTTCCCAGCAGTTTCGATACATTTATTTTAGAGCTAAATTTTCCAATTTTACAGGATATATTGATAAGCTTTACCACATACTTGCTGTCTCTTCAGTTCACACTGTGTTATGTAAATATGGCAAAAGTATACTGCTATTGACTAGCCATACTTAATTTTTGTAAGTAATTTAAACATATATGTTATAGAATTAAAAATTAGATTCAACAATGTTATCTCTCTAGAAAATATATTTTTACCATCTATAATTTTTTCACCATCCTGTATTTGTTTCTCTGTATCATCCACTGTAATTGTCCCTTAAATATTTTTGGTTATTATTTTTTAATGCCTATTCATCTTTTAAAATATGGAACTCCCTAAATATAAGGATTGTACATATCTCATTACAATGTGTTTCCAATACCTGACAGAGTGCCTGGTGCTGAATAAGCATCAATATATAGTATTGAATAGTGGATTATTAACTAAATTAGGATGAATTCTATTTATGGAATTCTATTCCATTAGATTGGGAAAGATAGGCTAGCTTGGATATCTGCTTTCTGCACTGCTACCATAACAGAAAGAGGACATAATGACTTGAGGTGGGGTGTCATTATCTTTAAAGAAGATTTTATCTTTTAAAAGCTTGTGGAATGATGAGAAAGAGGTAAACCTATCTTAAAGAAAGGGGAAATTATTAGGTATTTGGGGCAAAATTGCAGCCTAAACTGTGGCTTAATGACTAGAGATTACATCTAAATGCAAATTTAGAGAATTCACTACATTTCCAGGTAGTCATCTATTGGAAGGAAGGAGTTCTACTCCTGAGACATCTATCACACAGAGTGGGTGGTAGTAGGAAACACAGAAAATGAGGTGGGAAGGAGAGAAACAAGGACCCATATAACTAGCAGAATGAAGCAAAGGACTAGCAGAACAAAGTGAAGGGGGTAGGATGGGAATGTGAAAATATCCTAAGTTCCTGGTAGTAAGGTCAACCTGCTTTGTGTTTGAAGGTTTGTTTTTATTTTTCCTCACAATGCGTATTTGCAGTTTTGGTCTTTTGTGTTTGGTTGTTGGTGTTGTTTTTGTGTGTTTCTTTGCCTGTTTGTTTGTATTTTCATGCTTCATGCTGGATAATGGAACATTTATAAAATGCATGGATTCAAGAAGAGGAATGACAATCTACTAATACCTGGGTGTTCATTCTTTTTTTTTTTTTTTTTTTTTTTTTTTTTTTGCGGTATGTGGGCCTCTCACTGTTGCGGCCTCTCCCATTGCGGAGCACAGGCTCCGGACGCGCAGGCTCAGTGGCCATGGCTCACAGGCCCAGCCGCTCCGCGGCATGTGGGATCTTCCTGGACCGGGGCACGAACCCATGTCCCCTGCATCGACAGGCGGACTCTCACCCACTGCGCCACCAGGGAAGCCCCTGGGTGTTCATTCTTTACTGATGTAGTCAGGCTGAGACAGAGTAGGGTGGGGTTAGAGGTGATGAACAGGTATTACTCAGTTTGATGTGCTAGGTCTTGACGTCCCTACCCCTTCAAGAGATGGTCTCACACAACCCTTACTATGCAAGTGCTCCAGGAAGGAGAATCTTCCTAAATTTTTTTTCCTAAAAAAAAAAAAAAAAAATTTTCCTAAAAAAATTTTAGGAAAATTTAGGAAGATTCTGGGTTTTCCTAAATTTCTTGCCACTACTCTCTGTTCTCTTTTTTGTTTACTGTATGTAGCTTACTCTGGATGCTGCTGCTTTTACTGAAATGTTGAAGTTCCCCATCCACTTTCACCTTCTTCTGGATCTGAAGACCATTGTCTTCTAATAATGATATGGTTAGATCATTACAATCTCTCCCTCTATTTATCAAACTTGCTTTGAGTATTTTATACTTAGGTGCCTCCCACAGACATAACACCTAGGGATTCAAAAGTATCCTACATTTCAGTCTGGAAAACCTTCAGTTTCTGACTGTTGAATCCCTTGGCCCTCATACTGTGTCTTCTCTTCTTTCTATTGACAACTCATCTTTTTGAATCCCACTTCTATTTAGACTGAATAGATTTTATATGTGAAGAAAGATCTATTTTTAGTGTTCTTTCAAATGCTCATATTCATATACCACGTGATACATTTATCTTACATCAGAAGGTTGATTTTACTAGTTACTTTTTATTTTCCCTATCAACTTCAAATATATCTATGTGTCTATGTAGAATATAATCTAATTATGTCTTCTCAGTTACTTTCGGAGAGCTGTAGTAAACTTGGGGTTAATATTTCAGAGGTAAGCAAATGAGACTGATTCTGGATATGACAGTAGTCACTAAATTCTGGAGTGTTTGGCTCTGTGTCAACGAGGAATTTTTTGAAGTGTTACACATTTGTTTTCATTTTCCCTTCAATCTTCTATTATCTGAGAGAAACCTGTTACCATTATAGTTCTGAGTCTTCAGTGTTTAGCTCAGTCAGTTTGCTAAATTTAAAGTTTCGGAAGCTGTAGCCTTAAATATACTGCATTAGTTATATTGTTATGCATCGTTATCTAAATTCAACTCACATTAATAAAAAATCTATGAAAATGATTAGTTTGTATAATAGAATTAATTCTGCATAGGAGAGCTTTTCATGATACAGCTATTTTGCCATAAGTATATTTTCAATAAACTATTGATATTTAATTTTTATTACTAATTTACTACTAAATATTTATTAAAATCAGAATGAATCATTTTGTTAAAATTTAGTTGTTTCTTTTATAATAAATGTTTATTCAAAGTCAGATTTTTCTTGTTGTTGTTAAATCAGACATGTGTGCAAAAACTCTAACAAGCTTGCTTATGAAGGGTCTTTGTACCTGGTTTTAGATTGCTAAGGAAAGAAAATGAGACAGAGTAGGGTCATTGGTCTGTCTGTATCCAAGTTCAAAGCATCAAGACTAAAGGGGAATAAAAAGTTAAACATATTTTGTGTAGGCCCTTCTAGTAAGGTTAGTAGGGTGTATTAGCAGAAATCTAGGAAGCAGGTACAGAGCTAAGTAGTGCTCCTTGAAATTGAGCAGAAATAACAGCAGCTATCTGACAAGCAGACCATTCACAATAAACAAGCAGGTATATTATGGAAATTCAGTTTTCATAAAAACTGAAGCTGATATTGTGCCTTTTTGTGTCTGACTTCTTTTACTTAGCATACTATTTCTGAGATTCATCCAAACTATATGTATGAGTAGTTGGTTATTTTAAATTTTTATTGTTGAGTAGGAGTCCACTGTGAGTGTACAAACATACATACAGACACACATGTTTGTTTACATATTCACCTTTGATAGAAATTTGAGATGTTTTTAGTTTCTGGCTATCAAGAATAAAAAACAATTTATGTTCTAGCTTCTCTTGGATGGAGTTGCTGGGTTGTACAGCAACCAGAAAGAAAGAAGACAAATTGTAAGAAACAGACAAATTGTTTTCCAGAGGCTTGTTTCCAGTTACTCCTTATCTTTGACAGCATTTGATATTATCAATCACTTTAAATTTTTCTATTATAGTGTGTTTGTAGCAATATCTTACTATGATTTTAATTCTCATTCCCTTGATGACTAATAATGCTGAACATTTTTTCATGTGCTTAATAGCTAACTTTATATCTTCTGTAAAGTATGTCTTAAGATAATTTAGTCATTTTTAAATTCTAATTTAAATTGGTCATTTTTAGTTTATTTCTCTTTCTTTATTATTGTTTTAAGGCTTCTTTTTATATTCTTGAGCATGATTCTTTGTCATATCTATATGAACCAATATTATTTTACTTCTGGTCTGTGGATTTCCTTTTCCTTTATTTATCACTGTCTATCAAAGGTTTTATCTTGATGAAGTCCAATTTATAAATTTCCTTTTTATGGTTTGTGATTTATCTGTCCTATGCATGATATCTTTGCTTACTCCAAGGTCACAAAGATTTTCTTATGGAATACTTTTATTTTCTTGTAGAAGTTTCATAGTTTTACATTTTAAATTTAGGTCTGTGAATGGCTTAAATTTAATTTTTGTACCTGGTGTGAGATGAAAATTAAGGCTTTTAAAAAAAATATGGATATTCATTTGTTCCAACACCTCAACATCATTGTAAATCATAAATCGACCATATATGTGTAAGTTTATCTTCAGTCTCTCTACTGTAGGCTACTGTTCTATATGTGTATCCTTAAGTGAGTTGTTGTTATTACTCTGTCTTTCCAGTAAGTCTCAAAATCAGGTAATGTCAGTCTTACAGTTTATTCTCCCCACCAAATTGAAATTGTTTTGGCTTTTCTGGGTTCTTTGCATATTGATATGAAATATTAATGCAAGCTTTTCAATTTCTCCAAAATTTCTTCTTACATTTTGTTTGGAATTATATTTAATGTATTAATTAGTTTGGGAAGAATTTCTACCTAAACATTATTCTATGACTTCCAATCCAAACACATGATAGATCTTAACCATTTATGTAGGTTTTCTTTAATTTCTCTCAGCAATATTTATAGGTTTAGGTGCAAAGAGTCTTGCATAGATTTTGCTGAATTTATTGCTATTTCATATTTTGAGATGCTGTTGTAAGTGGTATTATTTTAAATTTTATATTACAATTTTTATTGCTAGTATATAGAAACAATTATTTTTTAATAAATTGTATCACTAAACTCACATATGAGTTCTACAAGTTGTTTTGTGATTCCTTATTTTCTGTGTGCATAATTGTTTCACTTGTCAAAAAAAGATTTTTGTTTTTATTTCCAAAGTGCAAGTCTTTTATTTCATTTCCTTGCCTAATTGCACTTTTTAGAGCCTCCAGAAAAATGTTAAAGAGAAGTAGTGTTAGTGGATATCTTTCTTTTTCCCAATATTACAGGGAAAGCATGTAATCTTTCACTATTAAGGATAACGTTAGCTGTAGTTTTCTTTTTTGTTTTTATATTTTTTTCCACAATGTTCTTTCTCAGATTAAGGACTTTTACTCCTTCCCTAGTGTTACTGCTGTTTTGTAAACAATTCATAAATAGGTGTTGAATATATTGAGATGACCATTTTGGTTTTATCCTTGTGAATATTCATGTTTTTAATATCACTATTTATCCCAACAAAGATAAATAAAATTAATCCCATATCAAGCTAGACATAATGAAGAGACAATTTAGTATACAAAAAAATATATATATATATAATAAGTCCCCTACATATGAACCTACAGGTTGTGAACTTTCAAAGATATGTACACGTGTATGCATGTCCAATCACATAAATTAGTTTAAATGTCTGGCGTACATTGTCATGTGCATGCATCCTCTATAAGTGGTTGTGCTTTTCTGTACTTTACTGTACAGTACTGTATAGAGTACAGTAGTACAGCATCTTTATTTCAAGCTAGATCTGCAAGAGGACAACTTCATTGAACTCCTTGCTGTGCAGCACGAGCTTACTAATGAAGACCTGATAGAATTGGAGGCCGAGAGAAAGGACAAAGAGAGACAAGAGGAAGAAGTAAGTGAAGAACCGAAGAAATTCACTTTGCAGGAAATAGCAAGTGGATTTTCTTTATTTGAGGAGGCACTGTTAGTTTTTGAGGCACAGGACCCGAACATAGAATGATACATGAAAGTTGCAGCAGCCATTCAGAATGCAATCCAGTGCTATTGTGTCATCTATGACATGAAAAAAAGAGCTACTATCCAGACACCACTAGATCATTTTATCAGGAGGTTAGATAGAATTGAATCCATCAAGGAACCAGAACCTGTGTCATCAATGTCAAGCGTGAGTGAAATTGCAGCTTGCCCTCCATCTCCTATTGCTGGCGATCCTTCAGCTCTACCATCTCCCACCTCCTCTCCCTCCTCCAGTTAGTAACTCTTCTTGCCTGTTCACTTGATGCCAGCCCCTGTATGTCAGTTGTACTGTACTGCTGTACTTTTCAAGGTACTGTACTGTAAGATTAAAAATATTTTCTTTATTTTTTGTGTTTGTTTTTTATGTATTATTTTGTGAAAAGTATTATAAACCTATTACAGTACAGTACTATATAGATGATTGTGTTAGTTGGGTACATAGGCTAACTTTGTTTGACTTACAAATGTGCTCTCGGAACAGAACTCGTATGTATATAGGGGACTTACTGTAATAGCTTCAAAATGCTCAAAGAAAATAATTACCAACTTATTTTTTCTAGACAAGAAAGTGTTATTTATGGTCAAAAGTAAAATACAAACTAAAAACTAACAATAACAAAATTCTAAAGCATGTCCTCAGGAAAGAGGCAAATGGAAAGAGGTACCTACAATACTTCTGAAATGCATGATAAATGGTAAGAAAGAAGAGTAAACATGGATTGAATATAAACAGTAAAACACTATCATAATTATGTGTAACTATTGAAGTAAAAAAGCAAACAAGATAAACTTAACACAGGATACAAATAAGCATAGTTCACAGAAGCATTTAAGATTGTTATATTTTTCAAGAGGAGGGAAGTGATAGTAATTATGTTTGAACCTGGGTGAATGAATATTCATTTTAAAATTTTAACAGCACATTTGATAGAAATGGAGTATATAGCTTTCAACCTAGGAGAGGAAAAAGTGGAGTAAGAAAGTCAACTAAAATATGCAGAAGAGAAGAAAAATTGAAGCATATAGCAAAAGTTTAGAAAAAGATAGAAAAATAAGGCAGGTAAAATAGAAAGTATAAAATTAAAGGGCATTAATAAATTTGCATTTAACAGTAATTAAATTATTAAAAACAGGAAAAATTTATAAAATTAGCAATATTTTATTGTACTATAAAGATGAAGACAAACATAAAGACAGTAAAAATAGTTATGAAAAATATGCCAGTCAAATATAACAATAAAACAATTCAGTGTTTTAGGTTGAAGATAAGGAACACAAAAAAGCAAAACAAAATAAATTAAAAAAACAAATGAAAACAAGGTTTTCTACTTTATTGGCAAAGAAAAGATTCAACATCACCTGTTTAAGGTATGTACTCATTGCTATAGTTTAACTCTTGCATAGAATTCCAGAGGATATATCCATAAAATCCTACTTATTTCCCCTAAAGATGGATATCTAGGTTTCCTCTATATTTCTGTTCTATCACCTTGAAAATGAGTGTATTCTTATTCCCTTATGCACCAAGAAAAGGTATTCTCTGGTGGTAGTTGCCGAGGACTGTATTTCTGGGACCTTAATGTGTGCTTCTCAATTTCACCAAGTTCTGAATCTTTCTTTTTTAATTTTTTAGACTATAGCCAATTTACAATTTTGCCATGAGCCAGTGAAGTTTCCCAGATCTCTAACATTGGTATTATCTTTTAATTTTTGCCAGCCAGGTCATCTGAAATTATTATCTTATTATATTAATCTGAATTTCCATTACTTTGAATTTATTACTTTTAACTTAACCTGAATTTTCTAGTTTAATGTCTCATTATGAATCATGTTCTTTGCTCCATTTCCTGTTGTTTTCTGTGTCTCAGTTGTTTTGCAGAAGTTCCTCCTAAGTTCCTGATCCTAATCCCTTGTCAGTTGTAGATGTTGTAAATATTAAAGTTCAGACTGTCACCCCATCTGTTAACTTTGTTTATGTGCTTCACTGAATAGAAATCCATGAATCTTAAGATTTATACTTCGTATACCTTTGATTAGCAAAACTTAGAATACTTTCTCCACTCCATATTCTCAAAGGGGACTTTTTAAAATCACAGTGAAGGGCTTCCCTGGTGGCGCAGTGGTTGAGAGTCCGCCTGCCGAAGCAGGGAACACGGGTTCGTGTCCCAGTCCGGGAAGATCCCACATGCCGCAGAGTGGCTGGGCCCGTGAGCCATGGCCGCTGAGCCTGCGCATCCGGAGCCTGTGCTCCACAATGGGAGAGGCCACAACAGTGAGAGGCCCACATACTGC
>NW_020185325.1:2852682-2863686 GCF_003031525.2 Neophocaena asiaeorientalis asiaeorientalis | reverse complement strand
AGGGGGGAGGCCCAAAAAGGAGAAGCCCCACAAATGAAAAAAAAAAAAAAAAAAAAAATCACAGTGAAGAGAAAGAATATATTTCCCTTTACTTCATCCCTCAGTCAGCATCCATAACTTTATAAAGGCAGCATTTTCACATCTTTAATTATTCCAGGTATTCTTTTCATACAAACCACTACCTAAATTTGATAATCAAGTGTCACCCCAAGCTCAAAAGGCCTTGCCTTATGCTACGATTTTAGTGGTTAATTCCAGGGTATATATTAACTTGGAAAAAAGGGGCTGCTGCTAATGGGATACCCCATTGAAGTGCTATCTTTTGTCACTAAATGGAGTTTACTTAAGTCATTTGGTGGATTGTCTTTTTAGTTTCTTGATGGTGCTTTGAAGCACCAAAGTTTTAATTGTGATGACGTTTATCTACTTTTTCTTTGGTTGCTTGACACTTTGGTATCATATCTATGAAACTGTTGCCTAACCCAAGGTCAGGAAGATTTATGTATAGGTTTTCTTCTAAGAATGTCATAGTTTTTAAAAATAGTTTTAGTTCTTGTATTCAGGTCTTTGATGCATTTTGAGTAATTTTGTGTATGATGTAAGGTAGGGGTTGAACTTAATTCTTTACATGTGATATCCACTTGTCTCAGTATCATTTGTTGAAGAGAATATTCTTTTTCCATTGAATTTTCTTGCACTCTTTCTCCAAAAATGCCCATAAACTTAAGAATTTAAGACTCTTAATTCTATTTCATTTATCTTTATAGCTATCTTTATGTCAGTACTACACAATTTTCATCACTGTAATTTTGTAGTAAGTTTTGAAATTGAGAAATACAATCCTCCAATTTTGTTCTTATTTTTTAAAACTATTTTTTGCTCTTCTGGGTCCTTTGTAGTTCTGTATTTTGATAATCAGCTTAGCAATTTCTACAAAAAATGTAAACTGGGGTTCTGGTAGAGATTGCAATGAATCTATAAATTAGTTTGGGAAGTACTGTTATCTCAACAATATTAATTCCAATCTATGATGAACACATGATGTCTTTCCATTTATTTAGGTCTCCTTTAGTATATTTCAAGAATCTTTTGTTGTTTTCAGTGTAAAAATCTTATACCTCATGGGTAGGCTCATTTCTAAATAATTTACCCTTTTTGGTGCTATTGTAAATGGAATTATTTCCTTCATTTCATTGTAGGTTTTTCACTAACAGTGTATAGAAATACAGTTGACTTTTTGTGTCTTGATCTTACATTCTGTAAAATTTCTGAATTCATTTATTATTTGTAATAATTTCTAATGTATTCCTTATGATTTTCTATATACAAGACTATGCTCCTCTGCTGCAAGGATTTAACCATCTTAAGAGTCCTTGAGGGGCTCCCCTGGTGGTTGAGAGTCTGCCTGCCGATGCAGGGGACACGGGTTCGTGCCCCGGTCCGGGAAGATCCCACATGCCACGGAGCGGCTAGGCCCGTGAGCCATGGCTGCTGAGCTTGCACGTCTGGAGCCTGGGCTCCATAACGGGAGAGGCCACAGCAGTGAGAGGCCCGCATACCCCCCTAAAAAAGAGTCCTTGAGGAGAACCCAAAGAAATAAACACTTGTTGCACCAGGCAGTGACTCCCACTGAGTATCTCTCAAGATATAAGACAACTACAGAAACGCCACCTGCATTCAATAAAGATTCAACCTGTACAATTTGTTGGGAATGCCCAGACATGGTAACTCTCTCTGTAATTCATTACAATTCAGTGTACATACATTCACACTCATGCAGTAACTCTGAAGAGTTTCTGTTATTTGAGTATGGGCAAAAAAACCTTTAACATTCTCTGTGCCCAAGTTTCTTCAATGGTAAAATTAGTATTAAAAATCCTGCTTTATTGAGTTTCCCTGTATATTAAAGTACATGTTTATAAACTAGAGAAAGTATCTAGCACATTTCCTAGCTGCTATCTAGTACTTAATAAACATCAAATACTTTTCCCTACATATCCTTTTCCAGAGAAAAGAGGCATAAATCCTTACAGCAGAGGAGTATTTATGGCACAGGCTGTAGTGCTCTTTTCCTTTCCTTTCACATGCAATATGATGTGTATAAGCTGGGCAATGATGTTACAGCTTAAAAAACTCCTACAATCAGCTTGAGGAATAGGGTCCACTCACCCGTGTACCTCTTTATTCTCCCTCATCTACTTGGCCAGCAATGCCTTTGAATATGGTATATGCCCAGGGTAAAGACGTAGATGTAGATGACAGCATTATAGATTTCAAACAAACATGTCAAGAAAACTCTCCTTCTGGTAAATGACTGAATAAGAAAAATAATTGAACCTAGTTTTCTGGTAAGAGAATAGGGAAACTTCTGCCCATAAGTAAGTTCATCACTGTTTAAGGCTTTATTTAAGTAAAACAGAAAATCTAGAAAAGAACTACAGAATCTCTTAAACACAATGTTCCTCAAGATCCATAAAGAATTAAGTGATCAGTGTTGGGAAAAGGAACCAATCTATACTCATGTGTCGGGTGTGTGTGTAAATGAATGTTGCC
This sequence comes from Neophocaena asiaeorientalis asiaeorientalis, assembly GCF_003031525.2. Taxonomy (NCBI): domain Eukaryota; kingdom Metazoa; phylum Chordata; class Mammalia; order Artiodactyla; family Phocoenidae; genus Neophocaena; species Neophocaena asiaeorientalis. Next base: position 2,861,133 of record NW_020185325.1, on the reverse strand, counting down.
GCACTTGAATTTACAAATTTGGAAAATACCATGAGGTGACTTGTTTAAAGTGAAAAGGTATCTGAATTAAAAAATAAAAAATATAAAAGAAGTCTATTTTCATCATCCATGAGGATATCCTTCTGTATTCGATATACATAGTATATCTAAAATATAAATTAGCTGATACAAGGTTATTCCTGTGAGTTTACTTAATGAAAACTGGATGCTGTACAAACTCAGGGCTGCATTACCACACTGACAATCCCCTATTACAAAATTTAGTTTTATAGTCTTTTTTTCTTTTTTATTGGAGTATACTTGCTTTACAATGTTGTGTTGGTTTCTGTTGTACAAAAAAGTGCATCAGCTATAAGTATACAAATATCCCCATATTCCCTCCCTCTTGAGCATCCCTCCCATCCTCCTTATCCCACCACTCTAGGTCATCATAAAGCATCGAGCTGATCTCCCTTTGCTATGCAGCAGCTTCCCACCAGCCATCCATTTTACATTTGGTAGTGTATATATGTCAGTCCTACTCTCTCACTTCGTCCAAGCTTCCCCTTCCCCTCTTTGTCCTAAAGTCCGTTCTCTATGTCTGCGTCTTATTCCTGCTCTGCCACTAGGTTCATCAGTACTATTGGGTTTTTTTTTTGGTTTTTTGTTTTTGTGGTACACGGGCCTCTCACTGTTGTGGCCTCTCCCGTTGTGGAGCACAGACTCCAGACGTGCAGGCTCAGTGGCCATGGCTCACGGGCCTAGCCGCTCCACAGCATGTGGGTCTTCCTGGACCGGGGCACAAACCTGTGTCCCCTGCATCGGCAGGCGGACTCTCAACCACTGCACCACCACGGAAGCCCGGTACCATTTTTTTAGATTCCACATATCTGTGTCAGCATACACTATTTGTTTTTCTCTTCCTGACTTACTTCACCCTATGACAGACTCTAGGTCCATCCAACTCACTACAAATAACTCAATTTCATTTCTTTTCGTAGCTGAGTAATATTCCATTGTATATATGTGCCACATCTTCTTTATCCATTCATCTGTTGATGGACATTTAGGTTTCTTCCATGTCCTGGCAATTTTAAATAGTGCTGCAATGAACATTGTAATACATGTGTCTTTTTGAATTATGGCTTTCTCAGTGTATATGCCCAGCAGTGGGATTCCTGGGTCATATGGTAATTCTGTTTTTAGTTTTTTAAGGAACCTCCATACTGTTCTCCACAGTGACTGTATCAATTTACATACCCATCAACAGAGCAGGAGGGTTCCCTTTTCTTAACACCTTCTCCAGCATTTATTGTTTGAAGATTTTTGATGATGACTATTCTGACTGGTGTGGTTTTGATTTGCATTTTTCTAGTGATTAGCAATGTTGAGCATCCTTTAATGTGTTTGTTGGCAATCTGTATGTCTTCTTTGGAGAAATGTCTTTTTAGGTCTTCCGCCTATTTTTGGATTGAGTAGGGTTTTTTTGTTTTTTGTTTTTTTTTTGATATTGAGCTGCATGAGCTGCTTATATATTCTGGAGATTAATCCTTTGTCAGTTGCTTCATTTGCAAATATTTTCTCCCATTCTGAGTGTTGTATTTTAATCTTGTTTATGGTTTCCTTTGCTGCACAAAAGCTTTCAAGTTTCATTAGGTCCGATTTGTTTATTTTTGATTTTATTTCTGTTACTCTAAGAGGTGGGTCAAAAAAGATCTTGCTGTGATTTATGTCAACGAGTGTTCTGCCTATGTTTTCCTCTTAAAAGTTTTATAGTGTTCGGCCTTTACATTTAGGTCTTTAATCCATTTTGAGTTTATTTTTGTGTATGGTGTTAGGGAGTGTTCTAATTTCATTCTTTTACACGTAGCTGTCCAGTTTTCCCAGCACCGCTTATTGAAGAGACTGTCTTTTCTCCATTGTATATTCTTGCTTCCTTTGTCAAATATAAGGTGACCATATGTGCGTGGGTTTATCTTGCTTCCTTTGTCAAATATAAGGTGACAATATGTGCGTGGGTTTATTAACACTTTCTATCCTGTTCCATTGATCTATCTTTCTGTTTTTGTGCCAGTACCATACTGTTTTGATTACTGTAGCTTTATAGTATAGTCTGAAGTCAGGGAGCCTGATTCCTCCAGCTCCATTTTTCTTTCTGAAGATTGATTTGGCTGTTTGGGGTCTTTTGTGTTACCATACAAATTGTGAAATTTTTTGTTCTAGCTCTGTGAAAAATGCCATTTGTAATTTGATAGGGATGGCATTGAATCTGTAGATTGCTTTGGGTAGTACAGTCATTTTCACAATGTTGATTCTTCCAATGTAAGAACATGGTATATCTCTCCGTCTGTTTGTATCATTTCTGATTTGTTCATCAGAGTCTTATAGTTTTCTACATACAGATCTTTTGCCTCCTTAGGTAGGTTTGTTCCTGGGTGTTTTATTCATTTTGTTGCAATGGTAAATGTGAATGTTTCCTTGATTTCTCTTTCTAATTTTTCATTGTTAGTGTATAGGAATGCAAGAGATTTCTGTGCATTAATTTTGTATCCTGCTACTTTACCCAATTCATTGATAAGCTCTAGGAGTTTCTGGTGGCATCTTTAGGATTTTTAAGTACAGTATCATGTCATCTGTAAACAGTGACAGTTTTACTTCTTCTTTTCCAATTTGGATTCCTTTTGTTTCCTTTTCTTCTCTGATTGTCATGGCTAAAACTTCCCAAACTATGTTGAATAAGAGTGGTGAGAGTGGGCACCTTTGTCTTCTTCCTGATCTTAGAAGAAATGGTTTCAGATTTTCGTCATTGAGAATGATGTTGGGTGTGGGTTTGTCATATATGGCTTTTATTATGTTGAGGTAGGTTCCGTCTAGGCCCACATTTTGGAGAGTTTTTATCATAAATGGGTGTGGAATTTAGTCAAAGGCTTTTCTGCATCTATTGAGATTATCATGGTTTTTACCCTCCAGTTTGTTAATATGGTGTATCACATTGATTGATTTGCGTATATTGAAGAATCCCTGCATTCTTGGCATAAATCCCACTTGATCATGGTGTATGATCCTTTTAATGTACTGTTGGATTCTGTTTGCTTGTATTTTGTTCAGGATTTTTGCGTCTATATTAATCAGTGATATGGGCCTGTAGTTTTCTTTTTTTGTGACATCTTTGTCTGGTTTTGGTATCAGTGTGTTGGTGGCCTCGTAGAATGAGTTTGGGAGTGTTCCTCCCTCTGCTAAATTTTGGAAGAGTTTGAGAAGGATAGGTGTTAGCTCTTCTCTGAATGTTTGATAGAATTCACCTTTGAAGCCATCTGGCCCTGGGCTTTTGTTCGTTGGAAGATTTTTAATGACAGTTTCAATTTCAGTGCTTGTGATTGGTCTGTTCATGTTTTCTGTTTTTTCCTGGTTCAGTCTTAGAAGGTGGTGCTTTTCTAAGAATTTCTCCATTTCTTCCAGGTTGTCCATTTTATTGGCATACAGTTGCTTATAAAAGTCCCTCATGATCCTTTGTGTTTCTGCGGTGTCAGTTGTTACTTCTTTATCATTTCTAATTCTGTAGAATTGGGTCTTCTCCCTGTTTTTCCTGAGGAGTCTGGCTAAAGTTTTATCAATTTTGTTTATCTCCTCAAAGAACGAGCTTTTAGTTTTATTGATCTTTGCTATTGTTTCCATCATTTATTTTCATTTATTTGTGATATGATCCTTAGTAGTTCTTCCCTTCTCCTAACTTTGGGGGTTTTTGTTGTTCTTCTTCTTTTTCTTCTTTCTTCCATACAAATTGTGAAATTTTTTGTTCTAGCTCTGTGAAAAATGCCATTTGTAATTTGATAGGGATGGCATTGAATCTGTAGATTGCTTTGGGTAGTACAGTCATTTTCACAATGTTGATTCTTCCAATGTAAGAACATGGTATATCTCTCCGTCTGTTTGTATCATTTCTGATTTGTTCATCAGAGTCTTATAGTTTTCTACATACAGATCTTTTGCCTCCTTAGGTAGGTTTGTTCCTGGGTGTTTTATTCATTTTGTTGCAATGGTAAATGTGAATGTTTCCTTGATTTCTCTTTCTAATTTTTCATTGTTAGTGTATAGGAATGCAAGAGATTTCTGTGCATTAATTTTGTATCCTGCTACTTTACCCAATTCATTGATAAGCTCTAGGAGTTTCTGGTGGCATCTTTAGGATTTTTAAGTACAGTATCATGTCATCTGTAAACAGTGACAGTTTTACTTCTTCTTTTCCAATTTGGATTCCTTTTGTTTCCTTTTCTTCTCTGATTGTCATGGCTAAAACTTCCCAAACTATGTTGAATAAGAGTGGTGAGAGTGGGCACCTTTGTCTTCTTCCTGATCTTAGAAGAAATGGTTTCAGATTTTCGTCATTGAGAATGATGTTGGGTGTGGGTTTGTCATATATGGCTTTTATTATGTTGAGGTAGGTTCCGTCTAGGCCCACATTTTGGAGAGTTTTTATCATAAATGGGTGTGGAATTTAGTCAAAGGCTTTTCTGCATCTATTGAGATTATCATGGTTTTTACCCTCCAGTTTGTTAATATGGTGTATCACATTGATTGATTTGCGTATATTGAAGAATCCCTGCATTCTTGGCATAAATCCCACTTGATCATGGTGTATGATCCTTTTAATGTACTGTTGGATTCTGTTTGCTTGTATTTTGTTCAGGATTTTTGCGTCTATATTAATCAGTGATATGGGCCTGTAGTTTTCTTTTTTTGTAACATCTTTGTCTGGTTTTGGTATCAGTGTGTTGGTGGCCTCGTAGAATGAGTTTGGGAGTGTTCCTCCCTCTGCTAAATTTTGGAAGAGTTTGAGAAGGATAGGTGTTAGCTCTTCTCTGAATGTTTGATAGAATTCACCTTTGAAGCCATCTGGCCCTGGGCTTTTGTTCGTTGGAAGATTTTTAATGACAGTTTCAATTTCAGTGCTTGTGATTGGTCTGTTCATGTTTTCTGTTTTTTCCTGGTTCAGTCTTAGAAGGTGGTGCTTTTCTAAGAATTTCTCCATTTCTTCCAGGTTGTCCATTTTATTGGCATACAGTTGCTTATAAAAGTCCCTCATGATCCTTTGTGTTTCTGCGGTGTCAGTTGTTACTTCTTTATCATTTCTAATTCTGTAGAATTGGGTCTTCTCCCTGTTTTTCCTGAGGAGTCTGGCTAAAGTTTTATCAATTTTGTTTATCTCCTCAAAGAACGAGCTTTTAGTTTTATTGATCTTTGCTATTGTTTCCATCATTTATTTTCATTTATTTGTGATATGATCCTTAGTAGTTCTTCCCTTCTCCTAACTTTGGGGGTTTTTGTTGTTCTTCTTCTTTTTCTTCTTTCTCTAATTGCTTTAGGTGTAAGTTTAGGTTGTTTATTAGAGATTTTTCTTGTTTCTTGTGGTAGGATTGTATTGCCGTAAATTTCCCTCTTAGAACTGCTTTTGCTGCATCCAGTAGGTTTTGGGTCATTGTGTTTTCATTGTAATTTGTTTCTAGGTATTTTTTGATTTCCTCTTTGATTTCTTCAGTGATTTCTTGGTTACTTAGTAGCATATTGTTTAGCCTCCCTGTGTTTGAATTTTTTACAGTTTTTTTCCTGTAATTGATTTCCAGTCTCATAGTGTTGTGGTCAGAAAAGATGCTTGATACAATTTCAATTTTCTGAAATTTACTGAGGCTTGATTTGTTTCCCAAGATGTGATCTATCATGGAGAATGTTCCGTGTGCACTTGAGAAGCAACTGTATTCTGTTGTTTTTGGATGGAATGTCCTGTTAATATCAATTAAGTCCATCTGGTCTAATGTGTCATTTAAAGCTTGTGTTTCCTACTTATTTTATGTTTGGATGATCTGTCTCTTGGTGTAACTGAGGTGTTAGAGTCCCCCACTATTATTGTGTTTCTTTTGATGTACCCTTTTGTGGCTGTTAGCATTTGCCTTATATATTGAGGTGCTCCTATGTTAGGTACATAGATATTTACAATTGTTATATCTTCTTCTTGAATTGATCCCTTGATATTTATATAGTGACCTTCCTTGTCTCTTGTAACAGTCTTTATTTTAAAGTCTGTTTTGTCTGATATGAGTATTACTACTCCAGCTTTCTTTTCATTTCTATTTGCATGGAATATGTTTTTCCATCCCCCTCACTTTCAGTCTGTATGTGTCCCTAGGTCTGAACTGGGTCTCATGTAGACAGCATATATACAGGTCTTGTTTTTGTGTCCATTCAGTCAGTCCCTGTCTTTTGGTTGGGGCATTTAATCCATTTACATTCAAGGTAATTATTGATATGTATGTTCCTATAACAATTTTCTGAATTATTTTGTGTTTCTTATTGTAAGTCTTATCCTTGTCTTATGTTTCTTGCCTAGAGAAGTTTCTTTAGCATTTGTTGTAAAGCTGGTTTGGTGGTGCTGAATTCCCTCAAGTTTTGTTTGTCTGTAACACTTTTGATTTCTCCGTTGAATCTGAATGAGATCTTTGTTAGGTAGAGTAATCTTGGTTGTAGGTTCTTCCCTTTCATCACTTTAAATATATCTTGCCTCTCCCTTCTGGCCTGTACAGTTTCTGCTGGAAGATCAGCTGTTAACCTTATGGAGACTCCCTTGTATGATATTTGTTGCTTCTCCCTTGCCTCTTTTAAAAATTTTTCTTTGTGTTTAATTTGTGTTAGTATGAATAATAAGACGTGTTTCTTCTTCAGTGAATCCTCTATGAGACTCTCTCTGCTTCCTGGACTTGATGGACTATTTCCTTTCCCATGTTGGGAAAGTTTTCAACTCTAATCTCTTCAAATATTTTCTCTGTTTTTTTCTTCTTCTTCTGGGACTCCTGTAATTCGAATGTTGGTTTTCTTAATGTCCCAGAGGTCTCTGAGACTGCCTTCTATTCTTTTCATTCTTTTTTCTTTATCCTGCTCTGTGGCAGTTATTTCCACAGTTCTTTATTCCAGCTCACTTCTACATTCTTCTGCCTCAGTTATTCTGCTATTGTATCCTTCTAGAGTATTTTTAATTTCAGTTATTGTGTGGTTCATTACTGTTTGTTTACTCATTAGTTCTTCTAGGTCCTTGTTAAATATTTCTTGTATTTTCTCTATTCTATTTCCAAGATTTTGGATCTTTACTGACATTACTCTGAATCCTTTTTCAGGTAGTTTGCCTGTTACCTCTTCATGTATTTGATCTTTTGGGTTTTTATCTTGCTCCTTTGCCTGTAAGATATTTCTCTGTCTTCTCATTTTGTCTAATTTGCAGTATTTGAGTTCTCGTTTCCCTAGGCTGCAGGGTTGTAGTTCCTCTTGCTTCTGTTTTCTTCCCCCTGCAGTGGCATTGGTCCAGTGTCTTGTGTAAGCTTCCTGATAGGAGGGACTGGTGCCTGCATTCAGGTAGGTGGAGCTGAGTTTTCCCTCTGATGAGCAGGTCCGTGTCAGGTGGTATTTTTGGGGTGTCTGTGAGCTTAGTATGACTTTAGGTAGTCTGTGTGCTGATGGGTGGGTTTGTGTTTCTGTCTTGTTTGTTGTTTGGTGTGAGGCTTCCAGTGCTGGGAGCTGTTGGCAGTGGGGGGTGCTGGGTCCTGGATTCAGATAGAGGCCTCTGTGAGAGCTCTCAGTGATTAATCTTCCTGGAGCCAGGAATTCTCTAATGGTCCAGCATCCTCGACTTGGTGCTCCCACTCCAGAGCCTCAGGCCTGACCTCTGGTTGTGGGACCCGCACCCCACAAGTCACTTGTCCCAGCAGTTAGAGAATTAGGGGAAAAAAAGACTAACAAAACCCCAGACAAATGGTAAAAAATTTATATCAAACAAACAGAAACAAGGAAACATGCACACACAAAAGAAACAAAAGCAGAACCAAATAAATCAAAGAGCAAGAGAACAACCAAACAAAACAACCCAAAAATGGAATTAAACAATTAAGAAGAAAGCTGACAAAACCCCACAACTGGAAAACAAAACCAAAGCGGAGTGCCAACTGAAAAATAAAACCCCACAAACCTACAAATATATTTTTTAAAATGGAAGAAAAAGAGAAAGGGGAAAGAACACAGGACAAGACAAAAGCAACATAGAAACAGAAATATAAAAAGCAAAAAATAAAACAAAAAATATATTAAAGAAAAGAAAAGACAAAGCCCTGGAGAAATGGTAAAAACAAAATTAAACAAACAAAAACAATGAAACACACACAAATGTAACAGAAACGATGTCAAATAAAACAAAAAGCAAGAGGAAAACCAGACAAATAGAAGAACTCAAAAATGGAATCTAACAATTAGGATTAAAGCTAACAAAAACATATCACCTAAAAACAAAACCAAAACAGTGTGCCAACTGAAGCATAAAGCAAGGAAACAGGACAAACCAATAAAAATAATTAAAAAATAATAATAAAATACAAAGGGAAAAAACACAGGACAACAGAAAAGCAAAGTAGAAATGGACATATATATATATATATA
>NW_020185325.1:2849897-2851643 GCF_003031525.2 Neophocaena asiaeorientalis asiaeorientalis | reverse complement strand
ACCACAAAGATAAGTAGCCCCTGCTCGCCGCAACTAGAGAAAGTCCGTGCGCAGCAACGAAGACCCAATACAGCCAAAAATAAATAAAAACAAAATAAATAAATGATTTTAAAATTGATACAAATGAACTTATTACAAAACAGAAACGGATCCACAGACACAGAAAACAAATTTACGGTCACCAAAGGGGAAAGTGGGGAAGAGGGATAAATTAGGAGTTTGGGATTAACAGATAACACACTATTGTCTATAAAATAGATAATCAACAAGGACCTACAGTATAGCAAAGGGAACTAGACTCAATATTTTGTAATAACCTATAAGGGAAAAGAATCCGATAAAGAATATATATGTGTGTGTATATATATATATATATATATATATATATATATTAACAGAAAAGATGAAGAAAAAAATTAAGGGAAAAGAACACAAAAGAAAAGCAAACTAAAAATAGAAATGTAGATGATTGATTCAAGATGGCAGAGTAGAAGGATGTGTGCTAACTCACTCTTGCGAGTGCACTAGAATCACAACTAGCTGCTGAAAAATCATTGAAAGGAAGACACTTGAACTCACCAAAAAATATTCCCCATGCTCAAAGACAAAGGAGAAGCTGCAGTGAAATGGTAGGAGGGGCGCAATCACAATAAAATCAAATCCCATAACCGCTGCATGGGTGACTCACAGACTGAAGAACAATTATACCACAGAAGTCCACCCATGGAATAAAGCTTCTGAGCCCCAATCAGACTTCCCAACCTGGGGGTCTGGAAATGGGAGGAGGAATTCCCAGAAAATCAGACGTTGAAGGCTAGTGGGATTTGATTGCAGGACTTCAACAGGACTGGGGGAAAAAGAGACTCCACTCTTGGAGGTCACACACAAAGTAGTGTGTGCATCAGGACGCAGGGTGAAGGAGCATTTGACCCCATAGGAGACTGAACCAGACCTACGTGCTAATGTTGGAAGATCTACTGCAGAGGAGGCAGGTGGCTGTGGCTCACCATGGGGGTACGGACACTGGCAGCAGAAGGTCGGGGAAGTATTCCTTAGTGTGAGTGCTCCCAGAGTCCACAATTAGCCCCACCAAAGAGGCTGTAGCCTCCAGTGCTGGGTTGCCTCAGGCCAAACGACCAACAGGGAGGGCCCCACCCATCAGCAGACAAGTGGATTAAAGTTTTACAGAGCTCAGCAGACAAGTGGATTAAAGTTTTACTGAGCTCTGCCTCACAGAGCAACACCTAGCTCTACCTACCACCAGTCTCTCCCATCAGTAAGCTTGCACAAGCCTCTTAGATAGCCTCGGCCACCAGAGGGCAGACATCAGAAGCAAAAAGAACTACAATCCTGCAGCCTGTGGAATAAAAACCACATTCACAGAAGGATAGACAAAATGAAAAGGCAGAGGACTATGTACCAGATGAAAGAACAAGATAAAACACCAGGAAACAACTAAATGAGGTGGAAATAGGCAACCTTCCAGAAAAAGAATTCAGAATAATGATAGTGAAGATGAGCCAGGACCTTGGAAAAGGAATGGAGGCAAAGATTGAGAAGATGCAAGAAAACTTTAACAAAGACATAGAAGAATTAAAAAACAAACACCGGGAGGGAGGGAGACACAAGAGGGAAGACACATGGGAGCATATGTATATGTATAGCTGATTCACTTTGTTATAAAGCAGAAACTAACACACTATTGTAAAGCAATTATACCCCAATAAAGATGTTAAAAAAAAAAAA
>NW_020185325.1:2801661-2849627 GCF_003031525.2 Neophocaena asiaeorientalis asiaeorientalis | reverse complement strand
AGGGGCGCAATCACAATAAAATCAAATCCCATAACCGCTGCATGGGTGACTCACAGACTGAAGAACAATTATACCACAGAAGTCCACCCATGGAATAAAGCTTCTGAGCCCCAATCAGACTTCCCAACCTGGGGGTCTGGAAATGGGAGGAGGAATTCCCAGAAAATCAGACGTTGAAGGCTAGTGGGATTTGATTGCAGGACTTCAACAGGACTGGGGGAAAAAGAGACTCCACTCTTGGAGGTCACACACAAAGTAGTGTGTGCATCAGGACGCAGGGTGAAGGAGCATTTGACCCCATAGGAGACTGAACCAGACCTACGTGCTAATGTTGGAAGATCTACTGCAGAGGAGGCAGGTGGCTGTGGCTCACCATGGGGGTACGGACACTGGCAGCAGAAGGTCGGGGAAGTATTCCTTAGTGTGAGTGCTCCCAGAGTCCACAATTAGCCCCACCAAAGAGGCTGTAGCCTCCAGTGCTGGGTTGCCTCAGGCCAAACGACCAACAGGGAGGGCCCCACCCATCAGCAGACAAGTGGATTAAAGTTTTACAGAGCTCAGCAGACAAGTGGATTAAAGTTTTACTGAGCTCTGCCTCACAGAGCAACACCTAGCTCTACCTACCACCAGTCTCTCCCATCAGTAAGCTTGCACAAGCCTCTTAGATAGCCTCGGCCACCAGAGGGCAGACATCAGAAGCAAAAAGAACTACAATCCTGCAGCCTGTGGAATAAAAACCACATTCACAGAAGGATAGACAAAATGAAAAGGCAGAGGACTATGTACCAGATGAAAGAACAAGATAAAACACCAGGAAACAACTAAATGAGGTGGAAATAGGCAACCTTCCAGAAAAAGAATTCAGAATAATGATAGTGAAGATGAGCCAGGACCTTGGAAAAGGAATGGAGGCAAAGATTGAGAAGATGCAAGAAAACTTTAACAAAGACATAGAAGAATTAAAAAACAAACACCGGGAGGGAGGGAGACACAAGAGGGAAGACACATGGGAGCATATGTATATGTATAGCTGATTCACTTTGTTATAAAGCAGAAACTAACACACTATTGTAAAGCAATTATACCCCAATAAAGATGTTAAAAAAAAAAAAACAAACAAACACCAAGAAAAATTAAAGAACAAACAGATGAACAATACAACAATTGAAATGAAAGATACACTTGAAGGAATAATTGAGGCAGAAGAACAGTTAAATGACCAGGAAGACAGAATGGTGGAATTCACTGCTGTGGAACAGAGTAAAGAAAAAAAAATGAGAAGAAATGATGACAGCCTAAGAGACATCTGGGACAACATTAAACACACCAACATTTGCATTATAGGGTTCCAGAAGGAGAAGAGAGAGAGGAAGGACCCAAGAAAATATTTGAAGGGATTATAGTCAAAAACTTCCCTAACACTTGAAAGGAAATATCTACCCAACTCCAGTAGGTGTAGAGAGTCCCAAGCAGGATGAAACCAAAGGAGAAACACACCAAGACACATAGTAATCAAATTGAAAAAAATTAAAGACAAAGAAAAATTATTAAAAGCAACAAGGTTAAAACAATAGCATACAAGGGAACTCCCATAAGGTTAACAGCTGATTCCTCAGCAGAAACTCTACAAGCCAGAAGAGAGTAAAATGATTTATTTAAAGTGATGAAAGGAAAAACCTAAAACCAAGATTACTATACCTGACAAGGATGTCATTCAGATTTGATGGATAAATCAAAGGCTTTATAGACAAGCAAAAGCTAAGAGAATTTAGTACCACCAAACCAGCTCTACAAGAAATGGTACAGGAACTTCTCTAAGTGGGAAACACTAGAGAAGAAAAGGACCTACAAAAAAAAATTAAGAAAATGGTAATAGGAACATATATATCAATAATTTCCTTAAATGTGAATGGATTAAATGCTCCAACCAAAAGACAGAGGTTCACTGAATGGATACAAAAAACAAGACCCATCTATATGCTGTCTACAAGAGACCCACTTCAGACCAAGGGATATATACAGACTGAAAGTGAGGGGATGGAAAAAGATATTCCATGCAAATGGAAATCAGAAGAAAGCTGGAGTAGCAATACTCGTATCAGAAAAAAAGACTTTAAAATAAAGAATGTTACAAAAGACAATGAAGGACACTACATAATGATCAAGGAAGCATTCCAAGAAGAAGATATACCAATTATAAATATATATGCACCCAACATAGGAGCACCTTAATACATAAGACAAATGCAAACAGCTATACAAGAGGAAATTGACAGTAACACAATAATAGTAGGGGACTTTAACACCTCACTTACACCAATGGACAGATCATGAAGATAGAAAATAAGGAAACAGAAGCTTTAAATGGCACAATAGACCAGATAGATTTAATTGATATTTGTGGAACATTCCATCCAAAAACAGAAGATTACACTTCCTTCTCAAGTGCACATGGAACATTCTGCATCATGGATCACATCTTGGGTCACAAATCAAGCATAGGTAAATTTAAGAAAACTGAAATCTTATCAAGCATCATTTGTGACCACAACACCATGAGATTAGAAATCAGTTACAGGGAAAAAAGCATAAAAAACACAAACACATGGAGGCTAAACAATATGTTACTAAATAACCAAGAGCTCACTGAAGAAATCAAAGAGGAAATTAAAAATATATCTACAGACAAATGACAACAGAAACATGATGATCCAAAACCTATGGGATGCAGCAAAAGCAGTTCTAAGAGGGAAGTTTATAGCAATAAAATACTACTTCAAGAAACAAGAAAAATCTCAAACAATCTAATCTTACAACTAAAGGAACTAGCGAAAGGAGAACAAGCAAAACCCAAAGTTTGTAGAGGAAAGAAATCATAAAGATCAGAGCAGAAATAAATGAAAGAGAAACAAGCAAAGCAGTAGCAAAGATCAACAAGAGTAAAAGCTGGTTCTTTGAAAAGATAAACAAAATTGATAAACCTTTAGCCAGAGTCATAAAGAAAAAGAGGGAGAGGACTCAAACCAATAAAATTAGATATGAAAAAGGAGAAGTTACAGTGGACACCACAGAAATACAAAGCATTATAAGAGCCACTACAAGCCACTCTATGCCTATAAAATGGACAACCTTAAAGAAATGGACAAATTCATAGAAAGGTGTAACTTCCCAAGACTGAACCAGGAAGAAATAGAAAATATGAACAGACCAGTCACAAATAATGAAATTGAAACTGTGATTAAAAATCTTCCAACAAGCAAAAGTCCAGGACCAGGTGGCTTCACAGGTGAATTCTATCAAACATTTAGAGAAGAGTTAACACCTATCCTTCTCAAACTCTTTGAAAAATTGCAGAGGAAGGAACACTCTCAAACTCATTCTATGAGGCCAGCATGACCCTGATAGCAAAACCAGACAAGGATACTATAGAAAAAGAAAATTACAGACCAATATCACTGATGAATATAGTTGCAGATATCCTCAAGAAAATACTAGCAAGCAGAATCCTACAACACATTAAAAGGATCTTACACCATGATCTAGTGGGGTTTATCCCAGGAATGCAAGGATTCTTCCATATATGCAAATCAATCAGTGTGATACACCGTATTAACAAACTGAATGGTAAAAACCATATGATAATCTCAATAGATGCAGAAAAGCTTTTGACAAAATTCAACACCCATTTATGATAAAAACTCTCTAGAAAGTGGGCATAGAGGGAACCTACCTCAACATAATAAACACCATATACGACAGACACACAGCAAATACCATTCTCAATGGTGAAGAACTGAAAGCATTTCCTCTAAACTCAGGAGCAAGACAAAGGTGTCCACTCTCACCACTCTTATTCAACGTGGTTTTGGAAGTCCTAGCTGTGGCAATCAGAGAAGAAAAAGAAATAAATTGAGTCCAAATTGGAAAAGAAGAAGTAAAACTGTCACTGTTTACAGATGACATGATACTATACATAAATAATCCTAAAGATGCCACCAGAAAACTACTAGAGCATATTAATGAATTGGGGAAAGTAGTAGGATACAAAATTAATGCACAGAAATCTCTTGCATTCCTATACACTAATGACAAAATGTCAGAAAAAGAAATTAAGAACACAATCCCATTCACCATTGTAACAAAAAGAATAAAATACCTAGGAATAAATCTACCTATGGAGGTAAAAGACCTGTACTCAGAAAACTATAAGCCACTGATGAAATAAATCAAAGTTGACACAAACAGATGGAAAGATATACCATGTTCTTGGACTGGAAGAATCAATTTTGTGAAAATGACTATACTACCCAAAGCAATCTACAGATTCAGTGCAATCCCTTTCAAATTACCAATAGCATTGTTTACAGAACTAGAACAAAATATCTTAAAATTTGTATGGAGACATAAAAGACTGAATACGCAAAGCAATCTTGAGGGAAAAAAATGGAGCTGGAGTAATCAGACTCCCTGACATCAGACTATACTACAAAGCTACAGTAATCAAAACAGTATGGTACAGGCACAAAAACAGAAAGATAGAACAATGGAACAGGATAGAAAGCCCAGAGATAAACCTCTGTACCTATGGTCACCTAATCTATAACAAAGGAGGCAACAATATACAATGGAGAAAAAAGACAGTATCTTCAATAAGTGGTGCTGGGAAAACTGGACATCTACATGTAAAAGAATGAAATTAGAGCACTGCCTAACACCCTACACAAAAATAAACTCAAAATGGATTCAATTACTAAATGTAAGACCAGACACTATAAAACTCTTAGAGGAAAACATAGGCAGAACACTCTTTGACATAAGTCACAGCATGATCTTTTTTGACTCAACTCCTAGAGTACTGGAAATAAAGACAAAAATAAACAAATGGGACCTAATGAAAGTTAAAAGCTTTTGCATAGAAAATAAAACTGTAAACAAAATGAAAAGACAACCCTGAGAATGGGAGAAAATATTTGCAAATGAATCAATGGACAAAAGAGTAACCTTCAAAATATTTAAACAGTTCATGCATCTCAATATTAAAAAAACAAACAACCCAATCAAAAACTGGGTGAAAGACCTAAACAGACATTTCTCCAAAGAAGACATACAGATGGCCAAGAGGCACATGAAAAGCTGCTCAACATCACTAATTACTAGAGAATACAAATCCAAACTACAATGAGGTATTACCTCACACCATTTAGAATGGGCATCATCAGAAAATCTACAAACAACAAATGCTGGAGAAGGTGTGGAGAAAAGGGAACCCTCTTGCACTCTTGGTGGGAGTGTAAATTGACAGTCACTATGGAGAGCAGTATGGAGGTTCCTTAAACTAAAAACAGAATTACTATATGACCCAGCAATCCCACTCCTGGGCTTATACCTGGAGAAAACCATAATTCAAAAAGATACACACACCCCAATATTCATTGCAGCACTGTTTACAGTAGCCAGGACATGGAAGTAACCTAAATGTCCATCAACAGAGGAATGGATAAAGTAGATGTGGTACATATATACAATGGAATACTGCTCAGCCATAAAAGGGAATGGAATTTTGACATTTGCAGAGACGTGGATGGACCTAATGCAGCTCAGTTTTGATTCATTTTGTTAGAGATGGCTTGAAAGAAGTTCAAGAATTGTGTAGCCTCTTCCTTCAAGGTTACTGGCATAACCTTAGTGTTAAGGCTAGATTTTGGCTGAAGGAAAATTATTACTAAAAGACTATGAAACTGAGATTTGAGGTGGTGGAGGAGTTGGCGGAAGTGGAGCACATGTCTCTCCACGAATGCATCAGGAATACATCTATAGATGAAACAATTCTCACAGAACACGGGCTGAAAACTAGCAGAAGACCTTGGACAATGGAAAGGGCTATAAAGATCCCTGTATAACTGGGTAGGATGGAAAAAAAGAAGGGAGAAAGAGGAGAAGAGAAAGTGGGACGGGACCTGCACCCCAGGGCAGGGAAGCTGAAGCAAAGGAGAGATTCCTGAAATCAGGGAAGCCCCCTCCCCAATGGGGAAACCCCCTCTCCACTGGGGAAATTGATTGGGACAGAAGGGAAGCATTTGAGGCTGTTGGAACAGGGTGAAGTGGCTGATCTCTGGCAGACAAGACAGTGAGAAATACACAGACGGTCCATACCTTGGCCCTACATGCCCTGGACTGGGATGTTTGTTCAAAGGTGTGCAAGGAGGCTGGGAGCTGGTGCATGGGGATTGGAGAACAGGCCCAGAGCGAGAACTGCTGTTGGCTGTGGGGAGACGAACTGAAGGGATGGGAGGGAGGAAATCTGCAGCAGGGAATGCCTATGGAGGAAGACTAGACTGCCATGGAAGCAGGTGCTACTGCTGAGTCACACGTAGGGGGAGGAGCCACTATTGTAGCCTTTCCTTTCTCTCCCCACATGCCGGCATCTGCTGTCGACAATAAAAGAAGCCTGCTCAGGGCTGGCTCTTGTGTGCTGGCTGCTAGGCAATAAAAAAGTCTCCTCAGAGTTGGCCCTCACACGCTGGCTGCAGGGCAAAAAAAAAAAGCCCTCTCAGGCCTGGCCCTTGTACACCTCCTGCCAGGCACCAAAAAAGCCCCGGCCAGGGCTGGCCCTCACGTGCTTTAAGCTGGCCTTAAGCTGGGCCATATCTCTTGCATCTGTGGCCACTGACTTCCCTGGACATTTGGCACTGCCAGGGCTCCCACGATCCAAGCAGTCATACCATCTCTGCGCCTTGTCCTCACAGGGGCAGACCCTAGAGCTCCAAGGCAACCTCAGGACCGGACTCCTGTGGATGGACCACACGCAAAGGTGGGGATAAAACCAAAGCTGAACTCCAGGGATGGGGTGACTAAGGAAGAAGATTGAAAATCTTTCCATCAGCTGTATAAGCTGCAGATTAAATCTCTGTGATCAGCTAGGTAGACCCTGCATCTGTGGAATATCTGAGTAGACAATGAGCATTCCCACAACTGAAAACGATCTAGCTCTGGCCGCTGTGGAATTTGGGGGCAGCACACGCAGGAATTGGGCCAGATCAGTGGCTGAGTGGTCCCCACAGGGCCCACAGCAGGTCCAGAGACCAGCCCAGAGGCAGGGAAGAGCCTCTTGGGTAGGTGGAGGTGGGCTGTGGCTCACAGTGTGTGCAAGGACACTTACAGCAGGGAGCCCAGGGAAACATAATTATTACTATTAATTTTATTATGTTTTGTTTCATTCTGATGTTGGTCCTAGCTTTTTTTTTTTTTTTGGTTTCTTTTTTGTTAGTTGTTTTTGTTTTGTTTTGTTTTCTTTTTTTTAGTCTTTTGGGATCTCATGTATTATAACATACATTTATTACTTTTTATACAATTCTATATTTAATTTAATTTATTCTTTTATACAGCAGGTTCTTATAAGTTATCTATTTTATAATTTATAAATATTAGTGTATATATGTCAATACCAGTCTCCTAATTCATCCCCCCTCTTCCCCCTTGATGTCCATACATTTGTTCTCTACATCTGTGTCTCTATTTCTGCCTTGTAATTGTATTTTTAGTTTTTAAGGAACCACCATACTGTTCTCCATAGTGGCTGTATCAATTTACATTCCCACAAACAGTGCAAGAGGGTTCCCTTTTCTCCACACCCTCTCCAGCATTTATTGTTTGTAGATTTTTTGATGAGGACCATTTTGACTGGTGTGAGGTGATACCTCACTGTAGTTTTGATTTGCATTTCTCTAATAATTAGTGATATTAAGCATCTTTTCATGTGTTTGTTGGACATCTGTATGTGTTCTTTGGAAAAATGTATATTTAGATCTTCCACCCATTTTTTGATTGGGTTATTTGTTTTTTGATATTGAGATCCATGAACTATTTGTATATTTTGGATATTAATCCCTTGTCAGTTGCTTTGTTTGCAAGTATTTTCTCCCATTCTGAGGGTTGTCTTTTCATCTTGTTTATGGTTTCCTTTTCTGTATAAAAGCTTTTAAATTTCATTAGGTCCCATTTGTTTATTTTTGTTTTTATTTCCATTACTCTAGGAGGTGGGTCAAAAAAGATCTTGCTGCAATTTATGTCAAAGAGTGTTCTGCCTATGTTTTTCTCTGAGAGTTTTATAGTGTCCGGTCTTACATTTAGGTCTTTAAATCCATTTTGAGCTTATTTTTGTGTATGGTGTTAGGGAGTGTTCTAATTTCATTCTTTTACATGTAGCTGTCCAGTTTTCCCAGCACCACTTATTGAAAAGACTATCTTTTCTCCATTTTATATCCTTGCCTCCTTTGTCATAGATTAATTAACCATAGGTCTGTGGGTTTATCTCTGGACTTTGTATCCTGTTCCATTGATCTATATTTCTGTTTTTGCACCAGTACCACACTGTCTTGATTACTGTAGCTTTGTAGTATAGTCTGAAGTCAAGGAACCTGATTCCTCCAGTTCTGTTTTTCTTTCTCAAGATTGCTTTGGCTTTTCGGGGTCTTTTGTGTCTCCATAAAAATTGTAAAATTCTTTGTTCTAATTCTGTGAAAGATGCCATTGGTAATTTGATAGGGATTGCATTGAATCTGTATGTTGCTTTGGGTAGTATAGTCATTTTCACATTATTGTTTTTCCACTCCAAGAACATGGTATATCTTTCTATCTATTTATGTCAACTTCGATTTCTTTCATAACTATATTATGGTTTTCTGACTACAAATCTTTTGCTTCTTTAGGTAGGTTTATTCCTAGGTATTATATTCTTCTTGTTGCAATGGTAAATGGGATTGTTGCCTTAATTTTGCTTTCTGATCTTTTGTTGTTAGTGTATAGAAATGCAAGAGATTTCCGTGCATTAATGTTGCTTCCTGCAACTTTATACCAAATTTATTGATTAGCTCTAGTAGTCTTCTGGTGACATCCTTAGGATTTTCTATGTATAGTATCATGTCATCTGCAACCAGTGACAGTCTTACTTCTTCTTTTCCAATTTGGGTTCCTTTTATTTCTTTTTCTTCTCTGATTGCTGTGGCTAGGACTTCCAAAACTATGTTGAATAATAGTGGCTAGAATGGACATCCTTGTCTTGTTCCTGACTTTAGAGGAAATGCTTTCAGTTTTTCACCATTGAGAATGATGTTTGCTGTGGGTTTGTCGTATATGGCCTTTATTACGTTGAGGTAGTTTCCCTCTACGCCCACATTTTGGAGAGTTTTTATCATAAATGAGTATTGAATTTTGTCAAAAGCTTTTTTTTTTGAGCTTATTTTTGTGTATGGTGTTAGGGAGTGTTCTAATTTCATTCTTTTACATGTAGCTGTCCAGTTTTCCCAGCACCACTTATTGAAAAGACTATCTTTTCTCCATTTTATATCCTTGCCTCCTTTGTCATAGATTAATTAACCATAGGTCTGTGGGTTTATCTCTGGACTTTGTATCCTGTTCCATTGATCTATATTTCTGTTTTTGCACCAGTACCACACTGTCTTGATTACTGTAGCTTTGTAGTATAGTCTGAAGTCAAGGAACCTGATTCCTCCAGTTCTGTTTTTCTTTCTCAAGATTGCTTTGGCTTTTCGGGGTCTTTTGTGTCTCCATAAAAATTGTTTTTCCCAGCACCACTTATTGAAAAGACTATCTTTTCTCCATTTTATATCCTTGCCTCCTTTGTCATAGATTAATTAACCATAGGTCTGTGGGTTTATCTCTGGACTTTGTATCCTGTTCCATTGATCTATATTTCTGTTTTTGCACCAGTACCACACTGTCTTGATTACTGTAGCTTTGTAGTATAGTCTGAAGTCAAGGAACCTGATTCCTCCAGTTCTGTTTTTCTTTCTCAAGATTGCTTTGGCTTTTCGGGGTCTTTTGTGTCTCCATAAAAATTGTAAAATTCTTTGTTCTAATTCTGTGAAAGATGCCATTGGTAATTTGATAGGGATTGCATTGAATCTGTATGTTGCTTTGGGTAGTATAGTCATTTTCACATTATTGTTTTTCCACTCCAAGAACATGGTATATCTTTCTATCTATTTATGTCAACTTCGATTTCTTTCATAACTATATTATGGTTTTCTGACTACAAATCTTTTGCTTCTTTAGGTAGGTTTATTCCTAGGTATTATATTCTTCTTGTTGCAATGGTAAATGGGATTGTTGCCTTAATTTTGCTTTCTGATCTTTTGTTGTTAGTGTATAGAAATGCAAGAGATTTCCGTGCATTAATGTTGCTTCCTGCAACTTTATACCAAATTTATTGATTAGCTCTAGTAGTCTTCTGGTGACATCCTTAGGATTTTCTATGTATAGTATCATGTCATCTGCAACCAGTGACAGTCTTACTTCTTCTTTTCCAATTTGGGTTCCTTTTATTTCTTTTTCTTCTCTGATTGCTGTGGCTAGGACTTCCAAAACTATGTTGAATAATAGTGGCTAGAATGGACATCCTTGTCTTGTTCCTGACTTTAGAGGAAATGCTTTCAGTTTTTCACCATTGAGAATGATGTTTGCTGTGGGTTTGTCGTATATGGCCTTTATTACGTTGAGGTAGTTTCCCTCTACGCCCACATTTTGGAGAGTTTTTATCATAAATGAGTATTGAATTTTGTCAAAAGCTTTTTCTGCGTGTACTGAGATGATGTATGGTTTTTACCCTTCAGTTTGTTAATATGGTGTATCACATTGATTGATTTATATATACTGAAGAATTTGCAGACTGTCATACAGAGTGAAGTAAGTCAGAAAGAGAATAACAAATATCCTATCTTAACACGTATATATGGGATCTAGAAAAATAGTATAGATGAACTTATTTGCAAAGCAGAAGTAGAGACACAGACATAGAGAACAAACATGTGGATACCAAGGGCAGAAGGAGGGGGTTGGATGGATTGTGAGATTGGGATTGACATATATACACTACTATGTATAAAATAGATAACTAATGAGAACCAACTGTAAAGCACAGGGAACTCTACTCAATGCTCTGTGGTGACCTAATTGGGAAGGAAATCCAGAAAGGAGGGGATATATGTATCCATATACCTGATTCACTTTGCTGTACAGCAGAAACTAACAACATTGTAAAGCAACTATACTCCATTAAAAAATAAATGAATAAATAAAATGAATAAAAGTCCATATATTGCTAAGGAAAGCAATTACATTGAAATATATTTTTCAAAATATATATTAAAAAAACTGGGCTGCTTTATACATTGCAGGATGAGCCACGTTCTTTTTGACTAAAGAAAACAACAACAAAAAGTATTCTCTTTCTCTCATCTCCTTTTTTTCATGGTTTTCATTAGAATAATCATGTTGTTCCAGCTGCATCCAGACTCTTAGTTGCCTTTTCAAAGGTGCATATTTTTCTTTGCTCTCAGTAGGAGCCCCACAACACATTTAGAGATGGGATGCTTGTTCACGACTTTCTAACTTAAGATGAACAGTAGTTTCAGGCAACTCAATCTTGATTTTCATCATTTGATTATTTTGTTGTTTAAGCACCAGCATGCATGCACACATATTAAGTTAGCCAAAAGAAAGTGAAATAATAAAGCAGTCAGAAGAAGCCAAAATATAGCAGTTATGGTGAAAAGCTGAGAGCAAGGAGAAGTGCATTTTCAATCTCGATGAAGTCATAAAAATTTTTCTGCCATGATTTAAAATTTATAGTAAAAAAATTAAAGTGTTACTTAAACATAAGCATTCAATCTGGTATCATTAGTTTCTCCATTTGTGAGATTTCAGATACCAGTGAGAACAAAACAAAACAACAAATCCCCCAAAGGTTTAAACTTTTTTACCTAGTAAAAGATTCAGGAAAAAGGGGTGGAAAGTGGAGGTAGGAGAAACGTTTGAATTTCTAATGTGAGCTTCAGTTCTTATCCTTTCAATTTTATCCTTGTAATCAGTAAATCGCTGGGCTTGGTGATAATACATGCATATGGAAAAGGGCTAATTTATTTTCATGAAGACGATTAATAGTTTGCAAGAGAGAAAAAGTAATTAACTATAACTTCCAGCCTTATAATAACCATAAAATTATTAAACCTCTCCTCAGTAATGTTTAGAGAATACTGATGCAGTATGTCTTTGAAGATCAAGTTGTACTGGACTTGCATGCAAATATTAAAGAACTTAATTAAAATGTGAATTATTTTTGAATGCTGATTTTGGTTATATTATAAAAATACATTGGAATTATTACTTAAGAATCCAGTTTTTCTTCTTTTTGCCTCATTAGCATTTCTGATTATGTCTGTTTGAACCATCAAATTCAGTAACACTACTAGAGGTATTGGTATGGACTGCAAAGTTGGAGAAAAAGTGTATTTTAGTAGTTTCCTCTCTTTCTCCAAATAATAAATAATTTGTAAATTTCCAAATAATTTATCCTTTACTCTGAGTGTCCTACTTTTATGTTGAAAAATGAAATCTGATGTTTTTAAGATTAAATGAAGGTGCTGCTGTATTTTTACCTATTTTCAGAATATTAAGAAGCAGATGGACCTCAAGCCTACAACCATGAGAGAATAATTAGTGGTTCTAGGTTATTTCAATTGATGACCCTACAACTCATTATATTAAATCTCTATGTCTTAGTATCTGTGTCCATATTAGAATTAAGTTAGGCATTTTCCATATAACCCTGAAATATCAATACAGATGCATACACATGTAAATTTAAAGTAGTTTGCTTTCTGGATGTGTAATATATCTCTTTAACACTTCAGTGTGACTATAGGTCCCAAGGTATTGATACTTACCATTCTACATGTAGCTGAATCTAGGTTCCAGAAATAATCTATACTAGCAAATATTTGGATAGAGTTCAACAATTAGCATCTTAAAGATTTCTGTTTTTATTTATGTAGTGGTTTCTTCAAGTAATGTTTATTTTTATTTAAGACTTAGCAAATCAATTAGGAATGGAAATGTATTTGCACTGTCTAAATATAGGCAAGTAACATAATTTAGCAAAGTTGCGTCTTTTATAAATATTTTTCATTGAAGACATTTGTTGTACATTTGCACAAAATGAAGGATTCTTTAAAAGAAAACAAAAATTAATGGAATGAATTGTGCATGAATAATTTTAAGCTAAAACGATGTCTCTTTTACATCTTCTCTTGTTGTAAACTATTAGTAAACATCCAGAGCTGAATTAACACCTAGAAAAAAGTTATCACTAAAAAGAGACCACCAGGTATCTACTGAATAAGAAGGCCTAAATTCTCCAATATTAGCGATTGCCTGATATCAATTCAATGAACCAGCATCATTTGAGAACCTGCTATGAGTCATTATTATGCTTGGTTCTGAAGATTTAAAGATAAATTAGATGTTCACTACCCTTGAGAATTTGGATAGATATGGAAAGAAGGAATGAGGGAAGAAAGGAAGAATTTTACCATTTCTAATGGTCTGAATTGGCAGTACTTTTTCGTGTGTGAAGGACAAGGTTCATATTGTGTCAAAATAATAAGTGTTAGTCAGCCACTTTATTTCCCACATAAGAAAATTAATGCTCAGAGACAAAAAGTAAATGTTTCAAGTGCATACTGCTTGCTGTTTGTAAGTCCAAAATAAAAATCTCATGTTTTCTATGTATTTCTAAGAGTCTCACTGAATGTATAATTATAGATGGTAGGAAATAATATGTAGATAGGAAAAACTTGTTTCTTTTTCAGCTGCCTGACTTTTGAGGATGCAAATAGTGCCTGAATTGCTCTACCTTGGTCATGTCATCATTTTGATTGCTGTTGTTTAAATATACTTTGACAAGATTCAATTCTGTTTTAAACAATCCCAATTTCTTTCTTTCCCTCTTTCTCTTTTTTTAGAAAAAAAATTTTCAATCCATATAAAGTAGTGCTTCTGAAACTTCAATGAGCATATAAATTACCTGGGGTATTAGTAAAATGCAGATTCTCATTCAGTAGGTCTGGTAAGCAACCTGAATTTTGTGATTTTGATAAATCCTTAGGTATTACTAAGCTGCTCATCTGAACACCATTCTTTAATGAGTAACAAGGCTTTGAAAGAGCAATATGATAGAAATTTGTTATTCCTCTACCTTAAATGCTGTGTGGTCTTTCCACTACTTGCAATAGTTTGGGATTTGGAATAGTCCAAATTGAGGGATGTTGCCTTAAAGCATTTAGTTGTATAATGAAGGCTTATGCATCATTGTGAAAAAAAAGACCCTTATATAGCACAAACTGGGAACAGAATCAGCCATTGACTTCCATGTTTCCCTTTTCTCAGTGACTGTTAGGCTTTTGGCATATATCTGATAGCACACAGCCAAGAAAAAGACAGAACATTTTCCAAGCATCAGTTCTGGTGTTCTGAATTATTGTCACATGAATAAACCCTAGGTTTATGCCTTCGACTAAAAATGTAGCAACAGATAGGATTTATTCAGTCAGTACACATTTATTAAGCCCAGCTACCAGGCATGCATTGCTCTTATTGCTGTATAAGTGCAAGAAACAACCAGTGGTGGTACTATCTCCAGCAAGTCACAATAAGAAACACTCTGCTCATTTGACAAAGACCTAGAAATTTTATATCTATCTCTATATTTGTTACTAAAATAATACCAGTTATATACTTTCTGTCTTCTTATAATAGTAATAGATGATTGAGGTAATAGTGATGGTGTGAAGAGAGATCGTGCAACTTGTCCTCCCTACACCGCCAAAATAGAAAGAAAAATAAAAACGACAAATAAAACTATAAATATCCATGTTCTTAGCATAAATGGAAGACTTAGAACATCCTCAATTCAATTTTCCTTTAAGTGGAAATATAAATAAGATGTCCCATCAAGCTATTGGCCATGTTCCAGCACATGTGTTTATAGACAGCAAGAGCAGTTTGAGAAACAGATCAACATCTTCAAAAAACTAAAGAAGTATAATTGTGAACCAAGGATTTTATACCAGCCAAGGTTTTTTTCTATCAAGGTTGCATAAAAGGATTAAATACACAAGAGCTTAGAGAGTTGTGCACCCATGAGCCATTCCTGAGGAACCTATTATTTGCTACAAAAGTAGTGACAGTGGATATTTTATATATTTAATTCTAGATTGAAGATGAAAATGAATGCATAGATGAGGATGGAATAAAATATTTTATATGATGGATGTCATGTGTTGTATATCTGACAATATACTGCAACAAAAGAATGGAAGGAAATGGGGAAGATAAAATTAACATATGCTTAATGATTGCCATACTGGTATTAGATATACCATTTAAGTATATACCATTTAATTTACTATTATAAACCAACAAAAAATTAGTAAAATGTTAAATAAGAAAATGGAAAAATAAGAACATTAAATATGTGTTCATGCAAGGGTAACCAATAGAACAAAAGTACAAACCCGGCTAAATGCCAAAACAAATTTAGTAAGTAAAAAAAGCAAAGGAAAACATTATATAGAAAAGTAAATAGAAAATATAACAAAATATATAATAATTATATCAAAACAATGTGACAGTTGAGACAAATACACTACTTATCAATAAATGGAAATAAACTAATTCACCTATTAAAAATATTTTCAGTTTGATTCACGAAACAAGAAACAACTATATGTCTCAGAATAACACTTTAAAAAAGGCTTCCCAAAAAGATAAAACTGAATAAATAGATGCATAGCAGGCAAAGGGAAACCATAGTAAAGCAAGTGTAGATATACTGATATCAAAGTAGAATGCAGAGCTAAAACCATTAAACAAAAAATAAGGGCGCCATTTATGGCTAAAGCCAAAATTCATAATGAAAATGTAAAATAACTGTGCATCAAATACCACAACAGCAATCTTTATAAAGCAAAATTGGCAAGAGATTCAAGAAAACAAAGACAGAAACACACTGATAACCCAAGAACCAAAAAGTTTTTTTATAGCATAGACAAATTGACACTAAAGTATACTTGGAAAAAGAATCATGCAGAAGTAGACATAAAAACAATTTAAAAAAAAGAAAATCTTTGAAGGAGAATAAGCATACAAGGGATTAAAATATAGACCCTTCATATTAAAAAATATGGTTCTGATGCATGAATAGACATGCAAGCAAGGGAAATAGAAACCCAGAATTACGCTAAAAAATATGAAACTTTAGAATGTGATGAGGATGGTTTCTCAAATCTTTTTGAGAAGCAGTAAGCTTTTTAATAAGTGTTATTGGGATAACTGGTTAGCCATTTTGCAAAGATAAAATTAGATCCAAATCTCAGACCATTATACAAGGGTAAACACCAAAGAGCTCAGGGCTCTAAATATAAAAATATACTACTCAGACATAAAAAATAATGAAATGTTGCCATTTGCTACAACATGGAGGGACCTTCAAGGCATTATGCTAAGTGAAATAAGTCAGATGGAGAAAGACAAATACCATATGACCTTACTTAGATGTACAATTAAAAACAAAATAAATGAATAAATAAAATAAATGTCTTTTGTGTCTCCATAAAAATTGTAAAATTCTTTGTTCTAATTCTGTGAAAGATGCCATTGGTAATTTGATAGGGATTGCATTGAATCTGTATGTTGCTTTGGGTAGTATAGTCATTTTCACATTATTGTTTTTCCACTCCAAGAACATGGTATATCTTTCTATCTATTTATGTCAACTTCGATTTCTTTCATAACTATATTATGGTTTTCTGACTACAAATCTTTTGCTTCTTTAGGTAGGTTTATTCCTAGGTATTATATTCTTCTTGTTGCAATGGTAAATGGGATTGTTGCCTTAATTTTGCTTTCTGATCTTTTGTTGTTAGTGTATAGAAATGCAAGAGATTTCCGTGCATTAATGTTGCTTCCTGCAACTTTATACCAAATTTATTGATTAGCTCTAGTAGTCTTCTGGTGACATCCTTAGGATTTTCTATGTATAGTATCATGTCATCTGCAACCAGTGACAGTCTTACTTCTTCTTTTCCAATTTGGGTTCCTTTTATTTCTTTTTCTTCTCTGATTGCTGTGGCTAGGACTTCCAAAACTATGTTGAATAATAGTGGCTAGAGTGGACATCCTTGTCTTGTTCCTGACTTTAGAGGAAATGCTTTCAGTTTTTCACCATTGAGAATGATGTTTGCTGTGGGTTTGTCGTATATGGCCTTTATTACGTTGAGGTAGTTTCCCTCTACGCCCACATTTTGGAGAGTTTTTATCATAAATGAGTATTGAATTTTGTCAAAAGCTTTTTCTGCGTGTACTGAGATGATGTATGGTTTTTACCCTTCAGTTTGTTAATATGGTGTATCACATTGATTGATTTATATATACTGAAGAATTTGCAGACTGTCATACAGAGTGAAGTAAGTCAGAAAGAGAATAACAAATATCCTATCTTAACACGTATATATGGGATCTAGAAAAATAGTATAGATGAACTTATTTGCAAAGCAGAAGTAGAGACACAGACATAGAGAACAAACATGTGGATACCAAGGGCAGAAGGAGGGGGTTGGATGGATTGTGAGATTGGGATTGACATATATACACTACTATGTATAAAATAGATAACTAATGAGAACCAACTGTAAAGCACAGGGAACTCTACTCAATGCTCTGTGGTGACCTAATTGGGAAGGAAATCCAGAAAGGAGGGGATATATGTATCCATATACCTGATTCACTTTGCTGTACAGCAGAAACTAACAACATTGTAAAGCAACTATACTCCATTAAAAAATAAATGAATAAATAAAATGAATAAAAGTCCATATATTGCTAAGGAAAGCAATTACATTGAAATATATTTTTCAAAATATATATTAAAAAAACTGGGCTGCTTTATACATTGCAGGATGAGCCACGTTCTTTTTGACTAAAGAAAACAACAACAAAAAGTATTCTCTTTCTCTCATCTCCTTTTTTTCATGGTTTTCATTAGAATAATCATGTTGTTCCAGCTGCATCCAGACTCTTAGTTGCCTTTTCAAAGGTGCATATTTTTCTTTGCTCTCAGTAGGAGCCCCACAACACATTTAGAGATGGGATGCTTGTTCACGACTTTCTAACTTAAGATGAACAGTAGTTTCAGGCAACTCAATCTTGATTTTCATCATTTGATTATTTTGTTGTTTAAGCACCAGCATGCATGCACACGTATTAAGTTAGCCAAAAGAAAGTGAAATAATAAAGCAGTCAGAAGAAGCCAAAATATAGCAGTTATGGTGAAAAGCTGAGAGCAAGGAGAAGTGCATTTTCAATCTCGATGAAGTCATAAAAATTTTTCTGCCATGATTTAAAATTTATAGTAAAAAAATTAAAGTGTTACTTAAACATAAGCATTCAATCTGGTATCATTAGTTTCTCCATTTGTGAGATTTCAGATACCAGTGAGAACAAAACAAAACAACAAATCCCCCAAAGGTTTAAACTTTTTTACCTAGTAAAAGATTCAGGAAAAAGGGGTGGAAAGTGGAGGTAGGAGAAACGTTTGAATTTCTAATGTGAGCTTCAGTTCTTATCCTTTCAATTTTATCCTTGTAATCAGTAAATCGCTGGGCTTGGTGATAATACATGCATATGGAAAAGGGCTAATTTATTTTCATGAAGACGATTAATAGTTTGCAAGAGAGAAAAAGTAATTAACTATAACTTCCAGCCTTATAATAACCATAAAATTATTAAACCTCTCCTCAGTAATGTTTAGAGAATACTGATGCAGTATGTCTTTGAAGATCAAGTTGTACTGGACTTGCATGCAAATATTAAAGAACTTAATTAAAATGTGAATTATTTTTGAATGCTGATTTTGGTTATATTATAAAAATACATTGGAATTATTACTTAAGAATCCAGTTTTTCTTCTTTTTGCCTCATTAGCATTTCTGATTATGTCTGTTTGAACCATCAAATTCAGTAACACTACTAGAGGTATTGGTATGGACTGCAAAGTTGGAGAAAAAGTGTATTTTAGTAGTTTCCTCTCTTTCTCCAAATAATAAATAATTTGTAAATTTCCAAATAATTTATCCTTTACTCTGAGTGTCCTACTTTTATGTTGAAAAATGAAATCTGATGTTTTTAAGATTAAATGAAGGTGCTGCTGTATTTTTACCTATTTTCAGAATATTAAGAAGCAGATGGACCTCAAGCCTACAACCATGAGAGAATAATTAGTGGTTCTAGGTTATTTCAATTGATGACCCTACAACTCATTATATTAAATCTCTATGTCTTAGTATCTGTGTCCATATTAGAATTAAGTTAGGCATTTTCCATATAACCCTGAAATATCAATACAGATGCATACACATGTAAATTTAAAGTAGTTTGCTTTCTGGATGTGTAATATATCTCTTTAACACTTCAGTGTGACTATAGGTCCCAAGGTATTGGTACTTACCATTCTACATGTAGCTGAATCTAGGTTCCAGAAATAATCTATACTAGCAAATATTTGGATAGAGTTCAACAATTAGCATCTTAAAGATTTCTGTTTTTATTTATGTAGTGGTTTCTTCAAGTAATGTTTATTTTTATTTAAGACTTAGCAAATCAATTAGGAATGGAAATGTATTTGCACTGTCTAAATATAGGCAAGTAACATAATTTAGCAAAGTTGCGTCTTTTATAAATATTTTTCATTGAAGACATTTGTTGTACATTTGCACAAAATGAAGGATTCTTTAAAAGAAAACAAAAATTAATGGAATGAATTGTGCATGAATAATTTTAAGCTAAAACGATGTCTCTTTTACATCTTCTCTTGTTGTAAACTATTAGTAAACATCCAGAGCTGAATTAACACCTAGAAAAAAGTTATCACTAAAAAGAGACCACCAGGTATCTACTGAATAAGAAGGCCTAAATTCTCCAATATTAGCGATTGCCTGATATCAATTCAATGAACCAGCATCATTTGAGAACCTGCTATGAGTCATTATTATGCTTGGTTCTGAAGATTTAAAGATAAATTAGATGTTCACTACCCTTGAGAATTTGGATAGATATGGAAAGAAGGAATGAGGGAAGAAAGGAAGAATTTTACCATTTCTAATGGTCTGAATTGGCAGTACTTTTTCGTGTGTGAAGGACAAGGTTCATATTGTGTCAAAATAATAAGTGTTAGTCAGCCACTTTATTTCCCACATAAGAAAATTAATGCTCAGAGACAAAAAGTAAATGTTTCAAGTGCATACTGCTTGCTGTTTGTAAGTCCAAAATAAAAATCTCATGTTTTCTATGTATTTCTAAGAGTCTCACTGAATGTATAATTATAGATGGTAGGAAATAATATGTAGATAGGAAAAACTTGTTTCTTTTTCAGCTGCCTGACTTTTGAGGATGCAAATAGTGCCTGAATTGCTCTACCTTGGTCATGTCATCATTTTGATTGCTGTTGTTTAAATATACTTTGACAAGATTCAATTCTGTTTTAAACAATCCCAATTTCTTTCTTTCCCTCTTTCTCTTTTTTTAGAAAAAAAATTTTCAATCCATATAAAGTAGTGCTTCTGAAACTTCAATGAGCATATAAATTACCTGGGGTATTAGTAAAATGCAGATTCTCATTCAGTAGGTCTGGTAAGCAACCTGAATTTTGTGATTTTGATAAATCCTTAGGTATTACTAAGCTGCTCATCTGAACACCATTCTTTAATGAGTAACAAGGCTTTGAAAGAGCAATATGATAGAAATTTGTTATTCCTCTACCTTAAATGCTGTGTGGTCTTTCCACTGCTTGCAATAGTTTGGGATTTGGAATAGTCCAAATTGAGGGATGTTGCCTTAAAGCATTTAGTTGTATAATGAAGGCTTATGCATCATTGTGAAAAAAAAGACCCTTATATAGCACAAACTGGGAACAGAATCAGCCATTGACTTCCATGTTTCCCTTTTCTCAGTGACTGTTAGGCTTTTGGCATATATCTGATAGCACACAGCCAAGAAAAAGACAGAACATTTTCCAAGCATCAGTTCTGGTGTTCTGAATTATTGTCACATGAATAAACCCTAGGTTTATGCCTTCGACTAAAAATGTAGCAACAGATAGGATTTATTCAGTCAGTACACATTTATTAAGCCCAGCTACCAGGCATGCATTGCTCTTATTGCTGTATAAGTGCAAGAAACAACCAGTGGTGGTACTATCTCCAGCAAGTCACAATAAGAAACACTCTGCTCATTTGACAAAGACCTAGAAATTTTATATCTATCTCTATATTTGTTACTAAAATAATACCAGTTATATACTTTCTGTCTTCTTATAATAGTAATAGATGATTGAGGTAATAGTGATGGTGTGAAGAGAGATCGTGCAACTTGTCCTCCCTACACCGCCAAAATAGAAAGAAAAATAAAAACGACAAATAAAACTATAAATATCCATGTTCTTAGCATAAATGGAAGACTTAGAACATCCTCAATTCAATTTTCCTTTAAGTGGAAATATAAATAAGATGTCCCATCAAGCTATTGGCCATGTTCCAGCACATGTGTTTATAGACAGCAAGAGCAGTTTGAGAAACAGATCAACATCTTCAAAAAACTAAAGAAGTATAATTGTGAACCAAGGATTTTATACCAGCCAAGGTTTTTTTCTATCAAGGTTGCATAAAAGGATTAAATACACAAGAGCTTAGAGAGTTGTGCACCCATGAGCCATTCCTGAGGAACCTATTATTTGCTACAAAAGTAGTGACAGTGGATATTTTATATATTTAATTCTAGATTGAAGATGAAAATGAATGCATAGATGAGGATGGAATAAAATATTTTATATGATGGATGTCATGTGTTGTATATCTGACAATATACTGCAACAAAAGAATGGAAGGAAATGGGGAAGATAAAATTAACATATGCTTAATGATTGCCATACTGGTATTAGATATACCATTTAAGTATATACCATTTAATTTACTATTATAAACCAACAAAAAATTAGTAAAATGTTAAATAAGAAAATGGAAAAATAAGAACATTAAATATGTGTTCATGCAAGGGTAACCAATAGAACAAAAGTACAAACCCGGCTAAATGCCAAAACAAATTTAGTAAGTAAAAAAAGCAAAGGAAAACATTATATAGAAAAGTAAATAGAAAATATAACAAAATATATAATAATTATATCAAAACAATGTGACAGTTGAGACAAATACACTACTTATCAATAAATGGAAATAAACTAATTCACCTATTAAAAATATTTTCAGTTTGATTCACGAAACAAGAAACAACTATATGTCTCAGAATAACACTTTAAAAAAGGCTTCCCAAAAAGATAAAACTGAATAAATAGATGCATAGCAGGCAAAGGGAAACCATAGTAAAGCAAGTGTAGATATACTGATATCAAAGTAGAATGCAGAGCTAAAACCATTAAACAAAAAATAAGGGCGCCATTTATGGCTAAAGCCAAAATTCATAATGAAAATGTAAAATAACTGTGCATCAAATACCACAACAGCAATCTTTATAAAGCAAAATTGGCAAGAGATTCAAGAAAACAAAGACAGAAACACACTGATAACCCAAGAACCAAAAAGTTTTTTTATAGCATAGACAAATTGACACTAAAGTATACTTGGAAAAAGAATCATGCAGAAGTAGACATAAAAACAATTTAAAAAAAAGAAAATCTTTGAAGGAGAATAAGCATACAAGGGATTAAAATATAGACCCTTCATATTAAAAAATATGGTTCTGATGCATGAATAGACATGCAAGCAAGGGAAATAGAAACCCAGAATTACGCTAAAAAATATGAAACTTTAGAATGTGATGAGGATGGTTTCTCAAATCTTTTTGAGAAGCAGTAAGCTTTTTAATAAGTGTTATTGGGATAACTGGTTAGCCATTTGGCAAAGATAAAATTAGATCCAAATCTCAGACCATTATACAAGGGTAAACACCAAAGAGCTCAGGGCTCTAAATATAAAAATATACTACTCAGACATAAAAAATAATGAAATGTTGCCATTTGCTACAACATGGAGGGACCTTCAAGGCATTATGCTAAGTGAAATAAGTCAGATGGAGAAAGACAAATACCATATGACCTTACTTAGATGTACAATTAAAAACAAAATAAATGAATAAATAAAATAAAACTCATAGATACAGAGGGCAGAATGGTGATTTCTATGGAGGAAGGGACATTGAGGGTAGGGAAATAGTAAAAGGGGGTCAAGAGGGACAAACTTTCAGTTATAAAATAAATAAGTCATGGTGACGTAATGTACAGTTTGGTGACTATAGTCAGTAATATTGTAGTGCATGTTTGAAAGTTGCCAAGAGAGTAAATCTTAAAAGTTCTCATCACAATAAAACAAATTGTAACTTTATATGGTGATGGATGGTAACTAAATTATTGTGGTGATCATTTTGCAGTGTATACAAATATTGAATCATTACATTTTATAACTGAAATTAATATGATGTTATATGTCAGTTATACCCCAATTTTTAAAAATTTTTATTTTATATTGGAGTATAGTTGATTAACAATGTTGTGTTAGTTTCAGGTGTACAGCAAAGTGATTCAGTTATACATATACATGTATCTATTATTTTTCTAATTCTTTTCCCATTTAGGTTATTACAGAATATTTAGTAGAGTTCCCTGTGTTATACAGTAAGTCTTTGTTGGTTATGCATTTTAAATTCAGTAGTGTGTACCTGTCAATCCCAAACTCCCAATCTATCCCTCCCCAACCCTTCCCCCTGGTAACCATAAGTTAATTCTCTGAGTCTGTGAGTGTTTCTGTTTTTTAAATAAGTTCATTTGTATCATTTTTTTTAGATTCTTCATATAAGCAATATCATATGGTATTTGTCTTTCTCTGTCTGACTTACTTCACTTAATATGATGATCTCCAGGTCAATCCATGTTGCTGCAAATGGCATTACTTCATTCTTTTTAATGACTGAGTAATATTCCATTGTATATATGTACCACATCTTCTTTATCCATTTCTCTGTTGATGGACATTTAGGTTGCTTCGATGTAGTGGCTATTGGAAACAATGTTGCAATGAACATTGGGGGGCATATATCCTTTTTTTTTTTTTTTTGGCATGTATCCTTTTGAACCATATTTTTCTGCAGATAACATGCCCAGGAGTGCGATTGCTGGATCATATGGTAGCTCTATTTTTAGTTTCTTAAGGAACCTCTATACTGTTCTCCATAGTGGCTGTATCAATTTACATTCCCACCAACAGTGTAGGAGGGTTCCCTCCACACCCCCTCCAACATTTATTGTTTGTAGATTTTTCGATGATGGCCATTCTGAGAGATGTGAGGTGAACCACAGACAAAATGAAAAGACAACTCACAGAATGGAAGAAACTATTTGCAAATGATTTAACCAACAGGGGATTAGTCTCCAAAATTTACAAACAGCTCATGCAGCTCAATATCAAAAAAACAACCCAATCAAAAAATGAGCAGAAGATCTAAACTGACATTTCTCCAAAGAAGACATACAGATGACCAAAAGGTAACATGAAAAGATGCTCAATATCACTAATTATTAGAGAAATGCAAATCAAAACTACCTCACTTTTTTTTAATGCAAGTTTTAGAAGAAAATGTAGGTGAATTCCTCCTTAGTTGTAATATATGGAAATGCTTTCTAATTATGAATAAAAATGTATAAAAGAAAAGATTGATAAATTTTACTTAATAAAAATAAAATACATGCCAAGAAATGCCGTGGAAAAAGGTAAAAGAAAATAGATACTAAAATAATTTAAAAATCAAGACACAAATTGGGAGGGAATATTTTCTGATAACATATCTGGAAAAAGACTTTTATCCAGAATATATAAAGAACTCTCAAAATTTAATAGTAGGAAAACAAATGACCCAATTTAAAAAAAGATCAACAACTTGATATACTTTATCAAATAGGATATACTAAAAGCAATTATAAGCATATGAAACAAGTTCAGCATCCTTAGCTATTAAAAAAACACAAATTGAAACCATGATGAGATACTATTCCACACCTATCAGAATGTTAAAATGAAAAATATTGTTAATGCCAGCTATGAGTGAGAATGCAGAGCTACTGGAATTTACATAAATTGGTGGTGGTTATGCAAAATAGTACAGCCACTTTGGACTGTAATATAGCAGTTTCTGACATAGTTAAACATATTAATTGTATTTCCCAGGAATTTCACTCCTATATATTTGCCCTAGAAAAATAAAAAACCTATGTTCACACAAACACCTCTACCCAAATGTTTATAGCAGCCCTGTTCATAATCACCCAAATCTGCAAATAAAGCAGATGTTCTTCTGTGCCTGAATTGATAAGCCATGGTACACCCATACTAACTGTAATAAAAATGATCTCAATATACATAATTCATTTGGATAAATCTTTAAAAATATACTGAGTGATAGAAGCCAGTTTCAAATAGTTACAAAGCTTATGACTCCATTTATGTGGCATTATGACTACAGAGGCAACACAAGGGAGATTTGGTGCTGATGAAAGTGTTGTATGTTACAATAGTGGTTACACAAATCTACACATATATTAAAATTCTAAGAATTGTATACCAAAAAATCTCAATTTTTGTATGTTAATATAAAAAATAGAATAAATACTTGAAAACTGAGACTATGTTTGAAAGATAATATCACATATAATGAACTAGTACTAATAATACATAAAGAATTATTAATATACTTAAATAATTAAATTATTTTTAAAAAGACCAAAACTCAGAAAAGAAATGAAGAGGCTAACCACAGAATAGATACAAAAATGACCCTTAAACATATGAAAAAGATGTTCAATTTCACAATAAAAGAAATTTAAATTTCAAGTAACTCAACATTTCTCACAAGATTGGCAAATTTGATATGTGTAACAAAATACTCTCTTAGCAAACATCTGGGGATAAGTGCTATCATTCACTGCTATTAGGAATGTAGGTGGGTATAAACTTTATAAGGAGAATTTGGCAACATCTTATTAAACTACATGTGCATTTACATTTGACCCAAAAAATCTTAGAAATTTACTGTTATAGATATCCAACATGAAAAAGTAAATGTATTCATACTTATTCATTACTATATTTATAGTTTCAGAACATTGGGAACAAGTTAATGCCATATGCCCTTACATAAAAGGGTAGTTGAATAATTATGATACATCCATACAAAAGAGTGGTATGACTGTCATAGAAAATAATAAACACCTTAATGAAGAAAAGTCGAGTGATTTCTAGATGCATTTTTCAGTGAAAAAAGTGATGTGTAAAAGAATATCTTCAGTATAACATTCTTTATGTGAAAAAAGAGAATTTAAAAAATACACATGTAATTTATTTGTGTAAGGAGAATCAGGGACTACGGAGATGTTTTTCTAGCCATGAGAGGATAGGTGAAAATGGGGTTTAAATAATGGAATGGTGTTTTTTCTATGGTTTAGCTATTTGGAATCATGTTTCTGTTTCATGTATCCACAGAGTGCCTAAGTAAAATCAACAAGGATGACAAAAGTTTTAAATGGCATATCTCCTCCTATAAGTGTACAAAAATATGGTATATCTGATAAATATTAAGATTTATACTGTATTATTTATAGTGAGCTCTTTTTCTTCCAGTAACTTTTATAGGTGATTGTTTTCATATCTGCAGAAGGGAAAACCTGTAATATTCTAAATACTGCCAAATAGCTCTTCTCTATACCAATAAATACACTAGTCTTAGAACTCTCCACTTAGGACATAAAAGCTAATACCTTAAAAATTACTGGGCTGAGTTGTTGACTGTAAGAGGAAAGGATATCAAATACTGTAGTTTGTTTGGTTTAATAAAGGTATTATACCTGTGTTTTGCATAATGTATTAGTTTTGTTTTTGTTTTGTTTTTGCGATATCGGGCCTCTCACTGTTGTGGCCTCTCTTGTTCTGGATGCGCAGGCTCAGCAGCCATGGCTCATGGGCCTAGCCACTCCGCGGCATGTGGGATCTTCCCAGACCGGGGCACGAACCCGTGTCCCCTGCATTGGCAGGCGGACTGTCAACCACTGCGCAACCAGGGAAGCCCTAGATATTATTTTTTATAAAGAAAGATATTATATAACTTTTTGTCATACATGAAAGGTATTTACAAAAGGACATAAAAAGAAATAAAATTTGATGTGATATATTTAAGCTCAGAAAAAACAATTAAAACCCCTGATATTTCTTAGGCAACATTATTAAGAGTATTAATTGAATTATTTATGCCATTTTTCTATGTGAAGATTATTTTTATTTTTCTATAGTCAACTTTATGGATAAACCTTATTCTCTAGTTCTTGCACATTTTTATCTGGATCAAAAGATAACTAGTTAATAATGCATAATACATTATTTATTACATCATCCAATGAAAATAAATGTTAAATTATGGAGATATTTCATTCAAACTTTTGAAGATGAACTAAGCAATTAATTGTGTTTAGTATAAAATATATTCCCCTCCTGCCCCTTTCTAAATATGTGCATTTCATTAAATACTGAGGGATTTTCTCTGTACTTACAGTTAAAGTCCTTGAAGATATGCAAAAAAACTTCCATGGCCATTGTTCTGTTAAATCCAAAAAAAAATCTAGGTCCAGGGCCTTGAGCTTTAAGAACTCCTTAGAGAGGGAAAGCAGTAATTATTGAGTTGAAGCAAATATAATTCTAGCCTTTAACAGCAAGAACAAGGACAAAAATCAAAATTAGAGAGATGTCTGACCTTCAGACATTTTAAGGACATTTAGTCATTAATTTAAAAATAATAAATGCTAGCAATAAAATAAAAACTAGGAACCATTACTTAGCATGGAAAAGTTAGGAAAATCAGCCAAATTTTAATTTGGATTTTTAAGACACCAAAGATTTGTCAAATTTTTTTTCATTCATCTTTCAGACCTAATCTGGAAGTAGTTACTGAACATGAATTACATTTATCAGACAGCATCTCTGTGTGAATGTTAATGGGTGTTATCAAGTCAGCATCTCAGAAACTCTGGAGAAAACAGGATCTTGGTCAAAGCCTCCCTTCTAAATTAGAATAATTTATGTTGCCCCAGACTTCTCAAGCACTGACTGCCATACAAAACTTAGTTCTAACAGTTTTAACCCAAATTTCATATATATTTACAACATAAAATGATGTCATCTAATGAAGGACAGGTCTTCTTGCCTCCTACCATTTAACACTGTGTGTTTTTTTTTGTTTTTTTCTGATTTGTTGATTTTCCTTCCATTCATTAATAGTGCAGTACTTTATTCCCATTTTGAAATTTAATTGTCATATCTGAAGTGAGAGTTTTCTGATTTTTTTTGCATCTACTTTTAATACTGACACTTCTTTGTTGCACATTTAACTGAAGTTCCTCTGTAAAATATCTTTTCATTAATCAAAAAAAATTACTCTGCAATTTATTTTTAAAATGCTTTGAACACTTTATTTGTTCTCTTCTGAGCTCTCTTCAGCTTCAAAAGAGGATTAATCAGTTTCAAGTAGAAGACATTAATTACTTTGCCTGTCTGACATGTGCTGATTCCATTTGTGTACACAAATGTAGGATTCAATTAATTTCTATAATTTACTGAGTCCTATCCAGTTCATTATGTTATTATTATAGTCATATGATAGCTTATCCTTCTATATTAATTATTCAGAGTTCTCACATTCTATTCCATTTGCTCTTTTAGAGACTCTAAATAATTCCCTGAATTCTAATTGCATTTTACACTAAAACTCCCACCCAGAAGTTGATATAAGGAGACTATTAAAGTGCTATTATCAGGTAAAAAAAAAGACTTCAGAATTATTTAAATTACAAGAATTTTTAAAACTGATATAACCACTTGTCTATAGGAGTGTGATCTCTATAGTATGTGTTTACTGTATGAGCTACACAACATCCAACAGTTTCTACATTTACATGTAAATTGTGAATGCTAATTACAGATTCTCAGATTCATGGTAATGCACACAGAAAGGTTCTATGAACATGTAGGAGATTCAGTCTCATTATTTAATCCCTGATTAAACAGAAAGACAGTAATACATTTTAGTTTATAAAGTTATTAATTACATTTACTTTAGTTTCACAAAGTATCAAAACCAAAGGATTTCTGGTTAATTTATAAGGAAACTAGGATCTTCACTCAAATTCAATTCCAGCTGATTGAAGTTTTCTTTTATATCCATTCACTTAGTCATTCACTCAACAACAGGGAAAGTCTTAGGAATGAAATCCTTTGTTAAATCTACCTTGATGTATTTCATAACATTTTGCAAGGAAGATCCATGGTTTTGCATGCAAAGTATCAAACTTACACATTATAAACACAAAACAGCAGAGTACATTGAGATTTAATGATTCTGAGGAGTGGTAAGATATTAGTGTGATGACATTCTCCTATTCATCATCAGTTTCACAGTTTGAGTACCGCAGGTTTGCAAGACTTAGTATATCTGACAGAATGAGGATAGTTTGGTGGTCCAATTCTTTGGCAGATGGAAAGTTCCAATGAGTTCTAAGTATCCTAGGGGTATCTGAGAAGATGCTTGCCAACATCGTCTTCTACTGGAATTCCTATTACATAGAGCATGGGACAGGCATATTTGAAAATCAAATTATCAGAGAGGAGAAGTAAGCTAAGGGAAACAGGGAACTGACCCATCATTTGTGACCTTAAATCTAGCCATTTCTGAAGCCACACTGTGTAGGTGGACTTTCCTATTGTGTGAGCCAGTAAATTCCCAGATGAGGTTAAACTAGTTTCGGTTAAACTTCTGTTGTTTGCAATGAAAATGTTTCACATTTTTATCTAAGGTAATATGTTTCCTGATTACAAAGTAACTCATGCTTGAAAAAAATAATCAGAAAATGAAGTCTTGTATAACAAAAAAAATTGACTCCCCAAAGCAATTAATGGTATATATACATATCTGTGAGCATATAAAAGAAAGAGGGGGGCAGGAGGGGTGGGGAGAGAGAGAGGGAAAACGAGAGAGAAAGTGTGAATTGGTACTCTCGTAAAGAATTTACTCAGAATAGTGGTGATTTTTTTTTTTTTTGCGGTACGCGGGTCTCTCACTGTTGTGGCCTCTCCCGTTGCGGAGCACAGGCTCCAGAAGCGCAGTCTCAGCGGCCATGTCTCACAGGCCTAGCTGCTCTGCCGCATGTGGGATCTTCCCAGACTGGGGCACGAACCCGTATCCTCTGAATCGGCAGGCAGACTCTCAACCACTGCGCCACCAGGGAAGCCTGGTGATTTTAAATAAAAAACATAGTTACAGAAAGTCCTTTATATATAAATATATACATATAAATAATCAACATTTATATAATATATATATAACATGTAATATATACACACACACATAAATGCAACCATAATTAATGTTAAGAATACCAAAAAGTTAATGAAAGAAAAAACTAAGTCTCTTATTCTGGGTTTGGAATTCTTCATTAATATAGATTCTTAATTAGTGCTGGAAGTTGTAACTAAAATACCTCCAAAATAATTGCTTTATTCTTGGACACTTACAGAGAAAGTATGCATTTCCTTAGGAGAGTTGTTTATTTTATATCAAAAAGAAAGATAAAGGGACTTTCATAAGTGTTTGCTTAGAGGTCAATAATTTAAACTTACAACATGACAGAAGCTAATGTATTTACTAATCATAACACTACAGGAATGTTAATCAAATGTGAAGAAATAAAAAAAAAATCTAGTGACAACCATATGGTACATTGAGAACAAGTGTTCCAACTGTTGGAGGGAGGGCGAAATAGTCTTCTAAGAGACAACATAATTAAAAGTGAGAAGAATGTTCTTCTCCTACAAAAAGCAATTTCTAAGAACACAGAACATTCAACATAATTGTAGGAAAGAATTATGAAATAATTAAGGATAAATATACTCTGCAGCAGAGACATGGAGAAGAATATAGAATATTATTAAATGTCACTTAGAAAACAGATACAGAAAATCATCAAACAGAATAAGTAAATGTTAGCAAACGAGAAAAAACATATCACACAATATTCTTACATATTTAATACAGCACAACATACTAAAAACTAAACCAGCCAGATAAGGAATAACTGAAAGTTCCATGTAATTATATTTTCAGTCTTTGAAAAGTAAATAAAGCAATCTGCCAATTTGTATTTAATAGATAATTTTAAATGCAGAAAAGTGTATGTTGGATCATTTCCCTATTTAATGTTGAATAAAAAATACGTGTGATATAAGAAGCTTGCCCCTGTCCAAGGTACAATTGTATGTAGAGTGAAACAAAATAAAGATAATGCTGTGTTTCTAAGGGTAAATATTATACACTTTGTATTTCTGGTTTTCCAGATTAATATTGCTCATCTTCTAGAAGTGCCTTGTCATATAACTTTTATGTTCTGTGAAATTTACTAATGACAATTGTAATTGAGAGTCCACATAATAGAATAATACACGGGGAGGTGTGCACCGGCTTCTAGTGGGTAGAGACCAAGATGCTCTTGGTAAACATCATAAAATGCACAGAGTAGCCCCTTAAAGAACTGTCTGGCCTCAAATGTCAGTAGTGCCCACCTCAGGACAGTGACTCAGGGCAATAGTTATTATGGATGAAGAAACTGAAAATTTATCATTGACTAAGTTCACCAAGCAAGTAATGGAAAACGAATTGTTTGTAGAAAAAGATTTGAGGTGAAAAACAAACCCCTATTCCAGATACTAATTTTCAACTGAATTGTGAAAAAGTACTTTAAAAATGTCTAATGTAATATTTATCCTTTTTTTTTAATCTCTGACCCCTTTCATTTCTCTATGATATTTAATTCAGTAAACAGTATTTTCACTTGTACCGAAAAAATTAATTCCCTCACTTCTCTTCTAAATTAGGGTCCAGAAAGTCTTCCCATTTTGGTAATAGCAAATCTTTGAAGACTCTTCTCACGTTTGATTTAAGCACTGCTTAAGCCAATAATGTATTTTTAATCATGTTTCATGAGGCAGTATTGTCATATTTTACTTTCTCTGATCTGAAAGTACATGATATTTAGAAATGACCTAAAATAGGTATATTATTATTTTTCTTTCCTATATAACATTTCATTAATTTATATTTTGACATTTTCTCTGCTAGTACTGTTTTCATTTTTCTTTTCTTTTCCTTTTTTTGTCCATACCAAGTGGCTTGTGGGATTTTACTTCCCTGACCAGGGATCGATTACTTCCCTTCCCCTGCAGTGGAACTACAGAGTCCTAGCTACTGGACCACCAGGGAATTCCCCAGTTTTGTTTTCTTATTTACTACCCCAGGTATATTGCATTTCATAAAATTTGTGTGCTAGGATGTTTTTCTCCCACAGTAAACTAGTAATGTATTAAGGACATAAACCAGCTGTCAAACCTTACCTTTATTTCAAGTTTGTTGAATTCTGCAGACTTTTTGTATTTGTTTTTCATTAGTGATTATTCATTATTGAGAGTAAGTGGCTATATGTAAGATCTGGATGAGCATCAATAGTTAGAGATTGATACTGAGCTCACGGGATTTGGCTCATAACTGACTTTGGTCCATAAAGTTCAACACTGAAGGACAGAAATTGCTCTCCACTATAATACAGCATAAAATGCTGGTTATACAGTGAAAGAGCTCTACTTACTCTTGTCTGATATTCCTACAGAATGTTGGAACTTTATGAAGAAACATTTAAATTGGCATAATTTCAGATGGCATATCTAGTCATGTAAAAAGCGTGTGATTTAGTGGAGGAAAAATATTACCCTTTAAAGGAAACAGGGCAGATTGCCTATAGGGTGCTGCCATAAAGAACCATTCTAACGCATTTGGTATAGATGAACATGAATTGCGGTATATTTTTGAAAGGGGTCTTGAACTGGTAAATCAAATTTTTATTGCTTATGTTAAATTTCAAAAAATTACTCTTATATTAGGATTATATGAATAATGGAAGTTATTATAGAATATAGTTAAAACAAATAATTACATTGATTTATATATTTATATTGGTATTTCTCCAAACCTATTTATATATTTATTTGTGAAGAATGGAAAGAAAACTTTAATACATTAATTTAATTCTCATTAATTCATTTACAATTGTATGAGGAAGATGCTTTTATTCACTCAATATTTTATAAAATGTATTTCAATGGTTATGTAATATTCAATGTAATTCAGTTATATTAATGTACTAAATTTATTTAAACTTTTCCTCATTATTAGGCATTTACTTTACTTCTACTTATTTTCTCTTAAAGTTCAATAAATATTTTAGTTCAAAAGTATTTTTTCTCTTTGTTAAATTTATAAAAGTTGGAATTACTGGGTAAATATTTTTAAACTACTTTATCCCATATTTTCCCACCATGAGAATTTAATGTTTGTCTTTGATTTGTTAGGGTTTTTATTTTCATATAGTTAGTTGTCATTTCCATCTGAAAATTATTTTCCCATTGAATGTTAGTTCATACTGTAACTTAATGTTTTTCAAATATATAATTGATTTTCTCAGAAGCAATATTGTGTAATTCTTCATCCACTGATCCAAATGAGACTTAAGTACAAAAGTCTGATAAATCCATACTCTGTTATCATGCTGCTTAATTTATATAGTTCTTAAAAATTAGGTTTTAATTTCTTACAGTACTGCTCTTATTACTTTTATTTTTCAGAAACTTCTTTATAGTTCTTACACAGTTTTGTGTCAAATGACATAATGATCATCACTACCAGGTTCTTCCATAAATAGAAGCTGGGTTTTAATTGAATTTTCATTAGAAATCTGTACTTTGAGGAAATTGTTTATCTTCACAATTTTATTTTTCCTAAACAAGAACATTTATTCAATAAATTATTCCTTGATATACTGTGGTAAAATGTTGTATGATCTTGTATATAGGGCTTGCATTTTTTATAATTAATTATTAGATAATATCATGAATTTGCCCTATGCTAGGCCCTGTTCTTAAATGTAACACATTTAATTACTGCTATAGCCCCTTGATGCTTATATTATTATTATCTCATTTTATAGCTGTGAAAACAGCACTGAGAGATTTTTGAGAACATCTGAGGACACAGAGCTATGGAGTGATGGAGACACTATATTTTTAAATAAAAGTACATAGCATATAAATATATGTTATGTATTATCTGTGATGCATATTTATAAATGTATATATAAATATGTTCTTTTTTTTTTTTTTTTGCGGTACATGGGCCTCTCACTGTTGTGGCCTCTCCCATTGCAGAGCACAGGCTCTGGACGCACAGGCTCAGCGGCCATGGCTCATGGGCCTAGGTACTCCACGGCATGTGGGATCTTCCCGGACCAGGGCATGAACCCATGTGCCCTGCATCGGCAGGCGGACTCTCAACCACTGCACCACCAGGGAAGCCCTATGATCTGTTTTTATATGCTCTATATACATACACAGAT
Source organism: Neophocaena asiaeorientalis asiaeorientalis (assembly GCF_003031525.2). Classification (NCBI taxonomy): domain Eukaryota; kingdom Metazoa; phylum Chordata; class Mammalia; order Artiodactyla; family Phocoenidae; genus Neophocaena; species Neophocaena asiaeorientalis. Next base: position 2,815,180 of record NW_020185325.1, on the reverse strand, counting down.
ATATATACACACACACACAGATACATATACTCACATACAAATATGCTTTCAATTGTTTAGTTTTGGTGTATAAGAAAACTGTGTTATTTATTGTTTCTTATACCACTATTACAGGATAAATTGTGTCCCTGAAAAAGATATGTTGAAGTCCTAACTCCCTGTACCTGTGAATGTGACTTATTTGGAAATAGGGTTTTTGCAGGTGTAATGAAGTTAAGATGAGTTCATACTAGCTTAGGAGACCGAATCCAGTATGACTGATACCCTTATAAGAATAGAAAGCAGACACAGTGAGGAGAATGCCACGTGAAAACAGAGACAGAGATTGCAATTTCCCTGCCACAAACCAAGGAACATGTGAGAAATGCAAGAGGCAAGGAAGAATCCTTCCCTAGATGCTGCAGAGGAAGTATGACCCTGCCAAAACTTTTACATATTTTGAACTTCTAGCTTCTAGAACCTTAAGATAATAAATTTCTGTTGTTTTAAGGCACGTAGTTTGTGATGCTTTGTTACAGCAGCCCTAGGAAATCAATATAACCATGAAATTATCATATTAGTTCTAATAATTTTCATTTGATTTTAGTATATTTAGACAACTCTATTTTCTGTTAGACAACTGAAGTTCATTTTCTAACTTTTAATGTATGTGTCTGAGCATATTAGCTAGTACTTCAAAAACAAACTTTGACATTACAGTGATACTGTACTTCCCTTGATATTCACTATAATGAGACTCATTTAGTGTTGCACAGGCTGCTCATTTGTTTTATTATTATTTTTAAATCTTGTCAAAAGAGAATTACTAGACCATTCAGATTCTTTTAAGGAAAATTTTGAATTTGGTAAATGTTTTTGAGCATCTATTGCAATAATAATAAATTTTCCTCTTTATGTTAGATATGCTTATGTCTGTAATATCAATATATTTTTATTGGCTAACTATTCTTGTAGTCCTAGGATAAACTATTTTAAAAATAATGATGGAATAGTCTTATAATGCATAATTTCATCTGTTAGATTTTATATATGATTTCTACAAGTATATTCAGTAACTGTCTTTTTTAAAAATAGACTTTACCATTCAGAACTGTTTTAAGTTTACAATAAATTGAGAAGATAGTAGAGAGTTTCCATATACCCTAAGCTCATCTGTTCTACTGTTAACATCTTTGTTAATAAAATTAATGCATTTTGTTTAAATTAATGAATCAATATTGATGCTCAGTTATTAATTAAAGTCCATAATTCACTCAGATTTCCTTAGTTTTTACTTAACATCATTTTTTTGTTCCAGGGTTTCATCTAGATTGCATTTAGTTGTTGTGCCTCATTAAGTTCATCTTGGCTGCAACAGTTTCTCAGAATTTCCTTATTTGTGATGACTTTGACAGTTTTGAGGAGTCAGGGTACTTTGTGGAATGCCCCTCCTTTGAGATTTGTCTGATATTTTTCTCATGATTAGCCTCAAATTACGAGTTTTTGGAAGTAAGACTACAGAGGTAAAGTTCCATTCTCATTGCAGCATATCAGGGAACGTGCTATCTACATGACTTATCACTGCTAATGAGAATCTTGTTTACCTGGTGGAAGTAGTGTTTGTCAGGTTTCTACATGATAAAGTTATTCCTTTTTTCTACCTTTCCACCCCATACTCTTTGGAAGGAAGGCCCTATGTGCAATATAGTTTACTCTCTGTGATATAAAACTCTGTATGTTTTGTATGATCCAGCAATCCAACTCCTGGGCATCTATCCAGACAAAACTATAATTTGAAAAGATACTTGCACCCCTATGTTCATAGCAGCACTATTCACAATAGCCAAAACATGGAAACAACTTAAATGTCCATCGACAGATAAATGGATAAAGAAGATGTGGCATATATATACCTATATGTGTGTATATATATACACACACACAGTGAATTATTACTCAGCCATAAAAAAATGAAATCATGTTATTTGCAGCAACATGATTGGACCTAGAGATTATCATACTAAATGAAGTAAGTCAGAAAGAGAAAGACAAATACCATATGATATCACTTATATGTGGAATCTAAAATTCAACACAAATGAACATATCTATGAAACAGAAACAGACTCACAGACAGAGAACAGACCTGTGGTTGCCAAGGGGGTGGTGGGGGAGGGAAGAGAGTGTGGGATTAGCAGATGCAAAATATTATATACAGGATGGATAAACAACAAGGTCCTACTGTGTAGCACAGAGAACTATATTCAGTATCCTGGGATAAACCACAATGGAAAAGAATATGAAAAATTATATATGTATAACTGAATCACTTTCTATACAGCAGAAATTACCACAACATTGTAAGTCAACTCTACATCAATAATCTTTTTAAAGTTCTGTGTGTTTTGAAAAATACCTAGGGTCATGTATCCACCATTAAAGTATCATACAGAATAATTTCACCACACTGAAAAATTACCTACGCTTCACCCACTCAATCCACCAGCTCTCCCCCTGAACCATTGTCAGTATTGACCTTTTTATCATCTCTGTAATTTTGCATTTGAACAATGTCATACAGCTGAAATCATACAGTAGCTTCTTTTGCTTAGCAATATACACTTAAGATTAGTCCATGTCTTTTTGTGTATTGGTAACATTTCATCTTATCACTGAATAATATCACTGAAGGTGAAGTTTGCTGGGTTGATTTCTCCCAGTTTTGACAAATATGAATAAAGGTGCTGTAAACATTTTAGTACTGTTTTTGTGTGGGCATAAATTTTCAAATAGGTTAGGTAAATATCTAGGAGTGAAACCACTGGATCATATGATAAGACAATGTTTGCTTTGCAAGAAACTGCTGAAGTGTCTTCCAAACTAGCTATACATTTTGGATTCCCACCAGCAATTAATGAAAGTTTCTGTTCTGCATCCTCAACAGCAATTTGTATTTTTGTATTTCAGTCATTCTACTAGGTATTATCTAGTGTTAATTTATAATTCCCTAATGACAAATAATACTGAACAGTTTTTCATATGTGTGTTATCTTTATATCCTTTTTGGAGACATGTCTGTGCAGATCTTTTGCCTATTTTTTAATAGGGTTGTTTTCTTACTGTTGAGTTTAAGGGTTTTCATACATTTTGAATACTAGACCTTTATCAGATATATTTTCTCCCAGTCTGTGGCTTGTCTTTTCATTCCCTTAACAATGTCTTTTGCAGATGAGAAGTTTTTAATGTTAATAAAGTCCGTTTAATCATTTTTTCTCTCATAGACCATGCTTTTTGTTGTTGTGTCTAAAATCTCATTACCAAACCAGGTCATGTAGATTTCCTCCTGTTATCTTCCAGAAATGTTATTGTTTTGTGTTTTTTATTTTGGTATATATTCCATTTTTAGTTAATTTTTGTGTAGAGATGAGTTCTGTATCTAGATTCTCTTTTGTTTCATATAAATGTCCAATTGTTTCAGCACTAATTGTTGAAAAGACTGTCTTTTGTCCCTTGGTTTTCCTTTGTTTCTTTGTCAAAGAAAAGTTGAATTTGTGTGGGTCTATTTTTGTCCTCTCTATTCTGTCCCATTTATCTGTGTGTCTATTCTTTCATCAATATCATGCTGTCTGGATTACTGTAGCTTTGAAATAATGAATATTGAAATTCTGTGATGTGATTTCCCCAACTTTTTTTGTTCTTCAGTAATGTGCTGGTTATTTTAGGTCTTTTGTCTTCCCATATAAAATTTAGAATTAACTTGTTGACATATAAAAAACAGCTTACTGAGACTTTATTGGGAATTTAGTTGAATCTATAGATTATTTTGGAAAGAATTAACATCCTAACAATATTGGATTTTTCAGTCCATGAAAATGAGACTGTCTTTATTTATTTGTCTGTTTTTATTTTGTTATCAGGATTATTTTGCTACATTTATACTTAAGAATTGCATTTTTGTGATATTGTCAATTGCATTTTTAAAATTCAAATTGCAATTGCTGATTGCTGACATATAGGAAAGCAATAAACTTTTGGATATTAAACTTGTGTTCTGTGATCTTGATATATTTATTAATTAGTTGTGGAATTTTTGTTTTGCGATTTTCTATATAACTGTCATCTGTATACAAAGACAGTTTTACTTCTCCCTTTACAGTTGTATACATTGTATTCCATTTTCTTATTTTAGTGTACTAACTGGGACTCCCAGTGTTATATTGAGTAGGAATGTTGAGAAGGATAATCCTTGCCTTGTTTCTCATCTCCAAGGAAAGCATCCAGTTCTCACCATTAAGTTTTTTAAAGGTGAATTTATTATCTTAAAATAGAGTTTATTTTGTACTACCCCTCTTTCCTGCAGAAGCACCACAAGGTAAGGTAGCTAGACATAATAAACTAAAGTTAATTAGAATCACTTTTCATGAAAATCCACTGAGGATCTGTGTATCACACGGGGCCTATTCAGGAGTATCATAACTAGAATTGGAAATCTCTGGTCTACTGTAGCTTTTAAGGGTCTATATTTTAAAGATGAAAGAGACATTTATAAAGCTTTAAATTTATGCACCTGAGCACTGATTCAGGTAGATAGACAACTGACTTTACCCTTAGGGAGCTGGCTGTCCTCAAGAGGCAGGAGAGAGGTTGGTGAGGGGTAGGGGCAGATGCCCTACACTGCCAGTGGAGGTATGTGAAGATCAGGTACACTGAACATGTGATGTCCTCTGAAGAAATATAATATATATGGGAGAGAACATGGAAACTAGGGAGGATGCGGAAGAGATAGTGAGGGAAGAGTGAGGGCTTTGGGGGCTAAAGTTCCCCAACTAAGGCTAGTTCAGCATGGGCCTGTTTTTCCCCACCCAACTGCCCACAGTACTTCATTATATACTACCTCTATTGGAGAACTCTGCCACGTAAGCTGCTTTGGTCCCAGCCAGATTCCATACTCTGCATTTGGATCTCTAACCCTATCTACTCACACAAGACAACTAAGTAAGAAGAGAGCAAACAGTCATATAAATAGTTGATAACTCTTCAGTGCCTACTGGGCACTAGCCACTTTCCATAATCCTCACCACAATCTTGCATGGTTGGCTTTATCATCTTCTCTGCTTTTCAGATAGGGAAATAGAGACTTGGACAGAAGCAGACTTGGTTGAATCAAGATTGGGACCTGGGGCTGCCTGTCTTCAGAGTTGTGTTCTTCCAGCAGTTTCTAGGAGACTGGGATTGAAGAGCAGTGACTGTTCTGTTAGGGAATGAGGAGGGAGAGGGGTGGCTATGGGGGCCTCTAGGGGGTTTAGGTATGTATTGCTCTTTGTGGGTCATTTCCTGGGCTTCATGGGTATTTAAGTGTGAGTGTGTGTATGGGTTGAGGTGTGTGTGCATATGGATATTTGTGGGTTAGTTTTTGGAATGTGTGTACTTGAGTGTGTATGTATGTGTGCATGGTGGGGGGGTTATCCCTGGGCTGTGCAAATATATGCATGTTGGGGCTCCAGTGAGGGCAAATGGGCTTGGAATTTGTGCATTATTGTTAATGTGAATGTGTGAGCTTGAGGGTACAAGTATTTTGGTGTCCTGGGTGAGGGTCAATCCTGGTCGTGTGTTTTTTTTGAGGTATAGTTGATGTACAATATTTTATGAAAGTTTCAGATGTACAGCATAGTGATTCACAATTTTTAAAGGTTATATACCATTTATAGTTATTATAAAATATTGGCTATATTCCCTGTGTTGCATTACACATCCTTGTAGCTTACTTATTTTATACATAGCAGTTTGTACCTCTTAGTCCCCTACCACTCTCTTGCCCCTCCCTTTTCCCTCTCCCCACTGGTAAGCACTAGTTTGTTCTCTATATCTGTGAGTCTGTTTTTTTTTTTTGTTGTTATATTCACTAGTTTATCTTTTAGATTTAACATGTAAATGATACCATATTTGTCTTTGTCTGACTTATTTCACTTAGCATTGTACCCTTCAAGTCCATCCATGTTGTTATAAATGGCAAAATTTCATTCTTTTTTAATAGCTGAGTAGTGTTCCATTGTATATATACACATCATGTCTTCTTTATCCATTCATCTGTTGATGGACACTTAGGTTACATATCTTACTAATGTAAATAATGCTGCTCCGAAGACTGAGTTGCATTTATCTTTCTGAATTAGTGTTTTCTTTTTTTGGATAAATTCCCAGGAGTGGAAATTCTGAGTCATATGGTAGTTCTGTTTTTAGTTTTTTGAGAAACCTTAATACTATTTTAAATAGTGGCTGCACCAATTTACATCCTAACCAAGTGTGTATGAAGGTTCCCTTTTCTCTGCATCCTTGACAACATTCCTTATTTGTGGTATTTTTGAAAATAGTCATTCTGACAGGTGTAAGGTAACATCTTGTTGTTTTCATTTTCACAATTTCTCCAATTATTAACAATGTTGAGCATCTTTTCATTTGCCTGTTGGTCATCTGTATGTCTTCTTTGGAAAAATGTCTATTCAGTTCTTCTACCCATTTTTAATCAGGTTGGTTTTTTTTTTTTATATTGAGTTGTATGAGCTGTTATATATATATTTTGAATATTAACCCCTTATTGGTCATATCATTTGCAAATATTTTCTCCCACTCAGAAGGTTGTCATTTTGTTTTGTTGATGGTTTCCTTTGCTGTGCAAAAGATTTTAAGTTTAATTAGGCCCCATTTTTAAATTTTTGCTTTTATTTTCTTTGCTTTAGGGGATAATTCTAAAAAAAATATTGTTACAATTTATGTTAAAAGAATATTCTGCTTATATTTTCTTCTAGGAGATTTACGGTTTTCATTCTTACATTCAGGTCTTTAATCCATTTTGAGTTTACTTTTGTATATGGTGTTAGAGAATGTTCCAATTTCATTATTTTACATGTAGCTGCCCAGTTTTCCCAGCGTCACTTAATGAAGAAATTGTCTTTTCTCCATTGTATATTCTTGCCTCCTTTGCTATAGATTAATTGACCATAAGTGCGTGGGTTTATTTCTGTACTTTCTGTCCTTTTCCATTGATACATATGTCTGTTTTTGTTCTAGTACCATACATTTTTGATTACTGTAGCTTTGTAATATAGCCTGAAGTTGGGGAGTGCTATTCCTCCAGCTCTGTTCATCTTTCTTAAGATTGTTTTGACTTTTGGGGGTCTTTTGTGTTTCCATCCAAATTTTAAAATTTTTTGTTCTAGTTCTATAAAATACGGCATTGGTATTTTGATAGGGATTGCACTGAATCTGTAGATTGTCTTGGGTAGTATTGTCATTTTAACAATATTGATTCTTCCAATCCAAGAACATGATATATTTTTACATCTGTTTGTGTCATTGTCAACTTCTTTCATCAGTGTCTTAGTTTTCGGAGTACAGGTCTTTTGCCTTCCTAGGTAGGTTTATTCCTAGGTATTTTATTCTTTTGGATGTGATGGTAAATGGGATTGTTTCCTTAATTTCCCTTTCTGGTATTTTGTTGTTAGTGTGTAGAAATGCAATAGATTTCTGTATATTAATTTTGTATCCTCCAACTTTACCGAATTCATTGATGAGCTCTAGTAGTTTTCTGGTAGCATCTTTAGGATTTTCTATGTATAGTATCATATTATCTGCAAACAGTGACAGTTTTACTTCTTCTTTTTTAAATTTACATACTATTTATTTCTTTTTATTCTCTGACTGCTGTGGCTGGGACTTCCAAAACTATGTTGAATAAAAGTGGTGAGTGTGGATATCTTTTTCTTGTCCACTGATCATAGAGGAAATGCTTTCACCTTTTTGCCATTGAGTATGATGTTAGCTGTGGTTTTGTCATATATGGCCTTTATTATGCAGAGGTATGTTCCCTTCTTGCCCTCTTTCAGAAGAGTTTTTATTATAAATGGATTCTGAATTTCATCTAAAGCTTTTTCTGTATCTATTGAGATAGTCATATGTTTTTTATTCTTCAATTTGTAAATGTGGTGTATCACATTGATTCGTGGATATTGAAATATCCTTGTACCCATAGGATAAAGTGTGAAATCATTACTAAAATTCAGTTACAGATATTTTCACTACCATTTCAAAATTGTCCCTTTACAACTTAGAGTGTACTTAATGTGGAATTAAGTGGATCTTTGTAGTGAAACGGTTTGACTTCAAATGATACTTTTTGCCTCACCCCATTTCACCACCCTGCTCTACCATATGAATACTCAATTTAAAAACAGTATTTTGAGTATTTACCAAAGCAATACAGATAAGTTATAGGAATGTTCAATTTTTAGATTTTTTTTTTATCTTTGTTAGAAGCTTCCATTATTCAACCCCACCCTCCAACATCATGTCTTTGGCCTAAAGAATCAATGATCAAACTATGTCAGAAATCAAATATAAAAATGTAACTAATATGTGAGATTGGAACTCATTTCTTTATTCCTTTATTCATTAAACAAACGTTATTAATAAGCACTTAAATTATGTGTACTCCTCTTTAAGTTGGAGAGAGAATTGAACAATAAAAAGAAAGTATCAGTTGTGAACTTTATGTTCTGGGGATGCTACATTTGCCTTATTAGAGTTCTGAAATTTTATCATAGTCATTCTAGATATCGTTTTTCATTTATCTTGTTCATTATTCCATAGGCCTTTTCAGTTGTGGACTTGGCTTCTTCTTCAACAAAGGGAAATTTCTACATAATTTTTTTTTTCTGGAAGTAAGGATTTCTAGATGTATTGTTATGTTTCAATTTGTTCACATATTTTTTCTTTTATCCTGTATTCTAGGAGAATGTTAAGCTACTACACCTTCCCGCTTACTATTTAACTATTCAAGTACAAGGACACATCTATCACATTTTCCCCACAACATAAAATATATTAATGTTATGATGGTTACACAACATTTTGAATGTATTCAATGCCACTGAATTGTACTCTCAGTGGTTAAAATGTATATTTTATTTTATGTATATTTTACCACAATGAAAAGTGAAAAAGTTATCATAATGCACACATCATTCCACAACTTGCATAATTGTCCAGAGCTATATCTTGTATTCATTATAAATAGATAGAGAAGTGAAACTCATACTCTTTATTCCATTGTTTCATATTATGGGTATAGGCTTATGAAAAACTAAGGACAGTAGCTAAGGTCTTTTTATTTATTTAATTAAAAAAATTTGGGGGGGGATGGAAATTTTTAATACTTATCTAGACACTTTTATCCCCCAAATGCCCTTGAGATTACTTTTTAAAAAAATAGAATAATAATAATAATGATGATGACGTTGTTGAGATGTTTCCTTCGCTAATTGAGCTAAGGTCTTTTTAAATGGCATAGGATGCCTTGCAAAGTGGTGAGTTCCTTATCAGTGGAAGCCTTCAATCAGTGTATAACTGGACCTGTCAAGAGTATTTTAGAAGGATTGTTCCATTGTATTGGAGCCTGAAATATCTGTCCTCTAAGATCGCATTCATTTCTACGGTTCTGAAGTCTAAAAAGTCATATAAAATTGATGACACCTTTTAGTCATTACTTTCTGAATTAGATTTACACTCCTGTAATTAGACAATGGCTTTTTTAAACCTTATGGCCATTTTAATTATACTGTATTGTAGTTATTGAAATTCAGCAAGACATGTCCCTAAACTTTTCAAGAATTAAACACTGCATTTCAAGCTTATTGCATTGAATTTCAGAACTTCTGCTAGAAAAAATAATTGCACAGTATTGACTCATATATATGCAACTCATATATGTGCAAAGTGTACCATCTGAGTGAAAGCATGGGCTGTGGCATTGGGCAGTTTCCCATACCACATCTTTGGCAGAAAAAAAACTAGTAATCAAAATGTAACAAAAAAATCAAATATCAAAGTAAAACTGATGTGTGAGATTAGCGCTCATTCTTTCAGTCCTTCACTTATTAAACAAACATTAATAAGCACCTATGTATTAAACAGGTTCTCTTCTAATTAAATTCTACAGTTAAATTCTACCACTAACACTTGGGAGATGTTGGACAGGAATTTAAGCTATCTAAGCCTCAGATTCTTCGTTGAATGGAAGTAAATATATCTACTCCACTGAATTCTTGGGAAGAATAAAATTAGGTGCTTGCTTAACAGCTGATATTATTTTTGTTATATCAATACGATTCCAGGTGATGACTTCTGCACAATAAAAAAAAATCTTCTATTCCATAAAATCAATTCAAGAACAAATTGAAATATATAAGATACACTCTAAAAAGAAAGAATAAGATAGTAAGTGGAAAAAAAAGTCCAGGGAGAAGGCTAAATAGACAAATATATAGCCTATATTTTACACTAATAAATTTTACTTAAGAATCTCTGTAGGAACTCAGTTTGTTTGGTTATTTTTTAAAGTATGGCTGTCCTTCCTATACCACATTGTGTACAAAGTGGCTAAATAAAAATATAATTTGAGATGAGTAGTGACGAGGCTGGCCCAGTGACATCACAACAAGGGGTATCTAGAGAGATAATCTTTTAAAAAGACAGCATATCAAAGTGTTCTATAGTCTTTGGCAACCATTATCATTTTTAGCGCTCTGCTGCTGTACCTGTGACTTTCTTTGCTCTTCTCTGAGATTTTCCATGTATACGTCTTTTATTTACTTTTCTTCTACATACTTCACTACCATCTCTAAAAAATGACTCCTTTAATAGGCAGAATTAGAGTACTTGAGAGTTTTTTGTTTTGTTTTGTTTTGTATGGTAAATAACATGTAATAGTAATTTATTGGGAACCTCCAGTGCTTAATATTTTTTCCTGACAGAAAATGTATCAACTGTACTTTAACATTCATGTGCTGATTCATTTCATAAACACATGGGGAGGGGGTAGTATGAAGGACACTACTAACAGGAACAGAGCAAATCTATAAATTGAGCATTCCAGAACAGATGTAAAAACTGTATCTAAGGTATTTTGTTTCCTAGCTCTGTGTGCTCCAAAGCAGCTATCTTTAGCAAAGAAAAACAAAGGTAACACAATCAAGAAACTTTCAAGTTGTTTTAGAGTCAATTCAGACAATTTTAATAAAAGGTTTTAACACTGGCGAAACCTGCTGGTACTGTGACTCTTCAGTGCAATAAAATGATTCACTGTATGGATTCTGGAAAAAATAAGTGATGCATTCTCATCATTTTTTAGTGTTTTTTCCCCTTTGTCATATACATTTCTGAACCCCATCAAAGCATCATGGCCTGTAAGGAGGAGGAAGTAAGATCTGATCTCTTATCTCTTAAATATTGTAAAATAATTTAAAAAGAAATAAAAAATGATGTTGACTATATGGTGTAGTCCCACCTCAAATCCCCATTAGTATGCTTTTTCTGGCTGTCTTTGAAAGTTTCTGGTATTGGAAGTGATATGTATCATGAGAGAAAGAGTAGGTTGATTCAGCTTGTAGAGGTGAGCAATGTGACCAGAGAAATTCTCATGAAGGAGTTGATTTTTGGTCTATAACATGAAGTGTAGATATAAAGTAATATAAAAATCAATAAAAGGAATACTAAAGTTTTAATTTAGACTATAGAGTTAGAAACACTATAAATCTGGCCATTGTTTTTTGAAGTTAAAGACAACTCAAACTCTGACATTAAAATCCACTAACCATGGATTATCATTACCAACCATTCTTTTACCCATCAAGACCAAAGTTACTTCTTTCACCTTACTTCCAAATTGATACATAAGAAAGTAATAAATCTAGAAGAAGGTACGTCACATTGAAATTGCTTAAAAACATTGATTGAACCAATGATTGCACATTTAAAAAGGATCTATGAGTTTGCAATTGGAAACATAATTATGGCGATTTTGTTACTAGCTATTCTGTATTTATAAATACTCCAGTATGCATGCAGTCTAACTTTCATATCTCAAACCTACCAAATTTTGTTTCTAATGGGATGAGAGATTAAATTTATGACCAACAAATGTCCATTTCATTTAAAAAATTATAAAACTACTCTTTTTCAGGAAATACACTGAGATCAGGAAAAAAATGGTGGAATAATTCATGAAAATATTATATAAAATGAACAATTCTGTTAAAACTTTTTATTTTTTGAAGGGGTGGGAATAAAAGGTAGAAGCACATGCAATTAATTTTCTAGTGTTCCTTTCAAATATATTGCAGGACTTTGCTGTCTTGCATTTTTATTATTTATTTTTGGTGATAGAAATTTCAGGATGGCTAGGAGTCATTAGGTTTCAAGAAAGTAAGTAGATAAGACTCGCTAATATATGAACTTGTTTTTAAGCAGTTCCTATGGTTTTAACAATTCTTATATTTTTAAAACAATTTCTATGGATTATAATTCAATATGCTTCTGTCTTAAGGTTTTCATTAGAAAAAGTAAATTGATAAAACTAATACTAACAATAATGATCATGTAAATAATTTTAATAATAATTGCCTTTTTTAAAACAATTTCTATGGATTATAATTCAATATGCTTCTGTCTTAAGGTTTTCATTAGAAAAAGTAAATTGATAAAACTAATACTAACAATAATGATCATGTAAATAATTTTAATAATAATTGCCTTTTCTTGACCCATTTTTAACTTCCAGAAACTGTATTAAGAATTTATTTATGTAATTCCAATAGAAACCTCTAAATTAAGTTCTATTTAGTATGTATTTTATAAATGAGAAAAATTAGTGTATAGCAAAAGCAAGTTACTTGGCTTTGCTTACCGAACTATTCAAAGCTGTAGTCTCCCGACCAGGTAACTCATGATTTTAAGAAAGAGTTTCAAGAGTAATTGAATTATGACAAAGTGATGATCTTAGGGTTTCTCTGTCATCAAGAGGAGATAAAAAAGACTATGGAAGCACTATCACATGTCTGAAACCTTGTGCTAACCCAATTTTATTTTCTATCAAAATTGTACTCAGAGATTATCCTGTAGGATTTACTTAGAATTTTACATGGAGGTGTACCATTCAGCTTCATAATTATCTAGTTTTTGGATTTAAAAATCCTAATTTGAATTCAATGACTCAGTTATTTTATATTTATGATATTTACATGCTGATATTCTATTATATTGAGGTATAAACTAAATAGCTTGGATGAGCCATACCTGATTTTGCATTAGATCATAATATTTTTATATTTTCACAAATTCTAAATTATTTTACATAGAGTTATTGACTTAGTATAACCCTTTTAGTTTTACTCTAATTACCTTTATACTTACCTAGGAATGGGAAACATAATTACAACTAAAAAAAAAAAAAAAAGCAAAAAAAAACCTTCAAATAAATATGCACATAACCATCACAGTAAGTAGAATTTTATAATGATTTAAAGAAAGTAATATGAGAATTTATGACTATGTTCAAAATTTTCTTTGATTTAAAGTTATATAACATTTCTTACTTTTATTTTAAACCCTACCTAACCTATTAGTGGAGTTCTACTGCTTTAATTCTGCTAGTGACTGTGAAGCTTAGTCATTTATTCAATCTTTTAGCCATATTTACATAACAGGA